>NC_056741.1:839940341-840066316 GCF_019279795.1 Protopterus annectens
GTTTCCTACTTCGGCGCCAACTGTACCCTCGCGTCTGTCGGATCCGTTTTTGGATCTGAGCTCTCGGGGCCATGAGTTGAGTGCCGGATTCAGAGGGGTCAGTGGGCCTTCGGCTCCACTGAGGTCGGAGCGGACTACTCTTTTGGATCGGATTGGGTCATCTCCGGCTCTGATCCGCACGCCGGATCCGAGGGGACTGCTTTTGGATCCTAGGGAGAGCAGTTCACCCTCGGCATTCAACGTCGTGGAGAGGGTCCTTTCAAGGGATTCGAGGCCCCAGGCTCTTGCTATGGATCCACCCGCCATTCCCTCTCAGATGGGCCTTTCTTCCATCATCTGGCCCCAGAGACAGCCTGCGCCTATGTCCCAGATGGTTTCTGTAGAGGAACAGGACATTGTTGGTGAGCTCTCTTCGGACAGCCCCCCCAAGAAGGTCCCTCACAAACGAAAGTGCAAGAGGAGGCACTTGGACTCACCCGAGTCCCTCACAGAAGACATGGACTTAGAGGAAGGGGAAGGTTCCCCAAGGTCACCCACCGAAGATGTCTCCTTTGGAGACATTATGAAAATGTCACGCATTAGAGGGGGATGGTCTGCCCAAAAACCTTCCTCGGATGAGTCTGTGTTTCTGGAGGTGTTTGACGCAGGCCCATCTACCTCTTGGGTGTCCCCTCCTGCCGATCCCCTGGTGGACCTAATAACTACCAGGGCATGGAAGGAGCCGGACACTGTCGAGCCAATACCCAAGAGACCGGACAGGATCCTCAGCCCTCCCACGGACAGGACAGTTTGGAGCAAGGGTGCCCCAGTGGATGCCATGGAGGTGGCGGCTGCCACTAAAAAGGAATTAGCACAGGAGAGTTCCTCAGTACATCCCACAGACAAGGAGTCTCGGATGATGGACCACCTCAGAAAGCGGATGTTCGCTTCAGTGACCTTCTCTGTAAGGTCACTGAACTATATGGCACATGTAATTCGGCTCCAGCAGGACCTAATCAAAGAGTACGCTGGATCACCCCCAGAGTCCATGTCGGCCGAGGACAAACGGACCTTCTCGGCTCGAATGGCCACTCTTAAGTCGATTACTAACACATCTATGCGGCTTCTCTCCCATGCCATGGAGGGAGCAGCTAGAGCCAGCGGAACAGGCATTGTCTTACGTCGACAGGCCTGGCTCCGTCTCTGCGACTTTGCGGAACCATTCAAGGCGTCCTTCGCGAATGCCCCTTTTGACGGTTCTACGCTTTTTGGCAAAACCATCCACGATATGCTTCTCCAGAGCGAGAAAGATGGGCAGACATTGTCTGCCATCGGGATCCGCTTCTCAGCTCCTCAGAGGTCCTTCTCCAGGAGCCAAAGAGGGCAAAAGAAGATGTGGTTCCTGAAAGTTCAACAATCCCGTTTCGCTCCGGATCCTTCATCCTTCAGAGGCAGAGGAGGACAGGGTGGACGCCGGCCCAGAGGCAGAGGGGGGCCAAAGAATTTCAGGTCGAGGGAACCCTTTTCTGATCGACCCGCGCAGCAACCCTGAGGGGTTGCCCGACTGCTCCTCTCTGGAGGCAGTCGGGGGGCGCTTCTCGAAGCACCTAGCACATTGGGAGTCCATTACGACAGATCACTGGGTGCTCCGAATCATATCCAGAGGCTATTCATTTCCATTCCTAACGTCTCCTCCCCAGTTGGGGAGCCTCCCCAATGTCCCACCCAATCAGAGGGAGGTAGCAGCCTTCAAAATAAGAGAGCTGCTAAGAAACAGAGCCATCCAGCACATCCCCCTCGGGCAATCTGGATCAGGCTTTTACTCCAGGTTCTTTTTGGTGCCAAAAAAGATGGGGGACTTACGGCCGATTCTCGACCTGTCCACACTGAACCTGTCAGTCGCCAAGGAAAAGTTCTGTATGGTCACTATTCAATCCATTCTCCCACTTTTACAGGAGAACGACTGGATGTGCTCGATAGACCACAAGGATGCGTACTACCACATTCTAATGGACAGGCGATCCAGGAGGTTTCTCCGCTTTCGGCTGGGAACCAGCCATTATCAGTTCAGGGTCCTACACTTCGGTCTCACCACAGCCCCCAGGGTGTTCACCAAGGTCATGACAGTTGTAGGGGCCCACCTGAGGCTTCAGGGAATACAGGTCTTTCCTTACCTGGACGACTGGCTCCTAACCGCCCCCACCAAGCATCTACTATGTTCAGGCAGGGACTACTTCTTACATCTAACCCACCATCTAGGGATCATGATCAACCACAAGAAATTCTCCCTTCAGCCTACTCAGATCTTGGATTTCATAGGGGCCAGGATAGACACTATACAATCCAAAGTCTTTCTGATGGCGGACAGACTCTGCAATCTAAAACTTCACATTTTGGCTCTTCTACAATCATCAGCCCCTCCAGCGGAATTAGTCCTGAGGGCCCCGGGGTCCATGGCAGCAGCCAGCAATCTGTCACCTATCGCACATCTGAAGATGAGAATCCTTCAATGGACCTTACAAGTCCAGTGGTCCATCCTACGTCACCCCCTGTCTACACCTATTCCCCTCAGCAGGGTTTGCAGGGAATCTCTACTTTGGTGGCTCCATTCCAGGACCTCCGGGAAGGGCGCCCCTTCTCCATGTCCCCACTCCAAGTCACAGTGACCACGGACACATCTCTCCTCGGGTGGGGGGGGCATTGCATGGGCAGATCCGTCCAAGGCACGTGGACTCACACAGAGACCTCTTTGCATATCAATGTCCTGGAGATGAGGGCGGTGCTTCTAGCGTTGCAGGGTCTCCATTCCCTTCTTCCTCCAGGGACTATTGCAATTTAAATGAACAACATGTCAGTAGTCTGGTACATCAACAAACAGGGGGGAACCAGATCTTGCCCACTTTGCCGAGAGGCCATGAGAGTGTGGGAATGGGCGATATCCACAAACCGCTTTCTCATAGCAACGCACATACCGGGTCGGTCAAACATTCTAGCGGACAGGTTGAGTCGAACTATCCTCTCACCTTACGAGTGGTCTCTGAACCCAGTAGTAGCGGAATAGATCTTCCTCAGATGGAGTCAACCTTGCTGCGATCTGTTCGCGTCGCCTTCGAACACAAAGTGCAGCGAGGTCTTCGCTCTAATTCCCCCACCAGGGGAAGTCCCCAGAGATGCTCTGCTTCATGCTTGGCCATCCGGTCTTCTTTATGCTTATCCTCCTCTTCCATTGATAACAAAATTCTTGCAGAAAGCTCGTCAGTTGGGGAGCAGAGTTATCCTCATAGCCCCATTCTGGCCTCACCAAACCTGGTTCCCATGCCTACGGTCTCATCTAGTACATCCTCCCTGGATCTTAGATCCCATTCCAGATCTGATTTCTCATCCCTTGGGATTGAAGACCCCCAACCTGGACAAACCTCAAGCTCTTGGCTTGGTTGATCCAGTTCCATTAATGGCTAGGACTCCCGGTATCTCATCCTCAGTTAAGGCCATCCTGGTGGCCGCTCATAAGCCTTCTACCAGGAGAATCTACAAGAGTAAATGGAAGCGTTTCTCTATCTGGGCGGAGCATAGGAATTTGGATCTTTTTATGACTCCTATTCCAGCAGTCCTCGACTTTCTATCACATATTTTTCATCAAGGGCTAGTTCTTCTACTGTTAAAGTTCAATTGTCAGCTATTTCCCACTTCCATGTTGGAAACAGTTTTGGCCCCCTAGCTTCCTCTAAGATTTGCAAGACATTCCTGAAAGGAACTTTCCTGTTAAGACCCCTGTTAAAGATGCAGTTCCTCCATGGGATTTAACCCTAGTTCTTCAGGCTCTGACTGGTCCCCCCTTTTGAGCCTGCAGCTTCAATCGACTTAAAGTATGTATCTTGGAAAACTGCCTTCCTGATTGCCATTACCTCAGCTAGGAGGATATCGGAGCTTCACGCTCTTTGCAGTAAGCTTCCATACATCATCTTTCATAAAGACAGGGTTTCCCTCAGGACTAATCCCTCCTTTCTGCCTAAAGTGGCTTCAGAAGCCAACATCAACCAATCCATCAATCTACCTGTCTTTTTCCTAATTATCAGAACAAAGGAGAGTATAGACTTCATTGTCTGGATGTACATAGACAATTGCGATTTTACTTAAACAGAACAGCTGAATTTCAAAAATCAGATCAACTCTTTGTTTCATTTGCTAAGTCCTGTCTGGGTAAGCCAGTGACTAAAGTAACCTTAGCTAGATGGATTTCCCAATGCATCCTTCTCGCATACAGAAGCTCTGGTCGACCTGAGCCCCTGAGGGTTCAAGCTCATTCTACCCTTTCTGTGGCTACTTCTGCTGCCTTCTGGTCGAGGGTTTCTTTGGATGACATTTGTTCAGCAGCTACTTGGGCTTCCTCTCATACTTTTATTACACATTATAAATTGGATCTAATATCCAGAGGATGCGCATCTTTTGGCTCTGCAGTGCTCCGGAATATCCTTTCATGAGGACCTCCCAAGTTGTTGGCAGCTGGGGACTCTGTCCCACAGGTTGCTGATCAAATGAAGTTAACTACTTCAGATAAAGAAGTTATGTACTCACCATAACGTTCCATCTGAGTAGGTAACTTCATTTGTCAGCAACCAACCCTCCCTCCATCCCCCGGACCTTTAGTTCGTTCTTGAAGGATCAGGATATGTCACTTTCCAGATGACATCAGGTGGAACGTTCAAGTCGTTTGTCCTTGTGTTATAGTAATGTTCTATGATACTATGGCAAACTCGATCTGAGGGTTAGAGGGAGGTGGCAGGGCATTATGGGTAGGGGTGGAGCTTGGAACTCGGATCTTTGGCTAGGAAAGCTGCCGGCTCGGATCTGAATCGGATCCAATACCCACAGGTTGCTGACAAATGAAGTTATCTGCTCAGATGGAACGTTATGGTGAGTACATAACTTATTTTTTTCTCAAACACCCAGCACAAGGAAAATATACAGAGAAAAAAAATGTTTCTTGGTTTGGGCTGGCTACACAGGTTTAGATCTCTTTTACAGGTTCATTGGTTGTTACTAAGCCTATGGTCAAATGAGACTATTGAAAAGCTTAGCCAAATCACATACTGATGGGAAGCAAACAATGTCCCCCATTAAGTAGACTGTTTCCACATAATCCTGTGGAAACTTTGCAATCATCCATGTCATCCAGACTGGTTTTAAAGGTTGCTAAGGAAGTTCTGTGCTTGATTGGTAAGAGCAGCCTATTCTGAAATGGAGGATATGCTGGGTTAGGTATCAGGTCATGCTGTCTGGTGTTCTTGGTGTGGTGGTTAAGGTTTAGGTCTCTAGAACAGTTTCAGTGTTTTTAAAACTCTATGAAAGATGTGGACGTGACTTTACCACTGGTCCTATTTAGGTGAAGGAGTTCAAAGAGTGTTGAGTTGCTTATTGCACTGAAGACTAAGCAGAGATTAAACCCTCAGGAGTCTGTATGATAGGGCATTTAGTCTATTAGAGTAGCTAAGAATGCTGAGACCTGAGATCTTTTTGGTGAGGAAACATTGAGGTCCCTATAGCTGGTGTAGGTGCTTGGTGAAGTGCATGCTAAAAGGGATATTGTATTCCATGATGGGACTAATATAGGTTGGAATAAAGTGGAACTATAAATGGATCTTGAGGAGATACCATGAAGACAAACTGTGCAAGGTAGAATGATTTTTTACCCACCATAGAGATGTGGTGGTCAAATGAGTGCCTGTTAACAGCGTAAGTGTCCAAGGCCTGATTACTGTTCAATGTGATCTATATGGTAAACAGTTGTCATGCTAGATTTACCAGTGGAAACTATACTGAATCTCTTGGTATTGTAGGTAAGCCCATGATTAACATACCAAGCATTTGTTTGGTCCAACTGTTTCTGGAGAATCTTGAGTATTAGAATAAGATTTAATAATTACCGCCAGTTTTAAATCACTGGCATATTTACTTAGCCATATTCATTTGATATCAGCTTTTATGTCACAAAAATATATACCAAAGAGGAAGAGACACAGGACAGAGCCTGGTAAAATCTGGATTACCAAGTAGTCTGTGGCCTTAGTCATATGACTTACAAAGAATGGATGCAGTCCTGCAGGTATATCATTATGGCAATGCATAAGTTTTATTTCTACATCTATTTTCAGCCTGCACCACTTGGGCAAGGTAAGTTTGCATTGAGCAAACCTGATTCATTCCAACACAATGTGAGAGGGTGAACTAGCAAGGCTATTTAAAGTTCTCAATGAATCCTTCCTTTACTCCATCCCAAGGGGTTCATACCGGCATATGTTTAAAATGAAATGCTAAACAAAAAGAGGTGCAACAAATATATGGTCAAAATATGGATATACATTTAGTTCCCAGAAAAAAAGATAATGGCTGTCATGTCTTATGCAGCAAACAAATGGAGATAAACAGCAAATGTAAGCTGAGGTTGCTCAGCAAGCCCAGTCACACATTAAATAAACTATGTTGTACACAATGACAGATTTTAAACCTGAGTCTAGAAGGACTCCAGTTAAAGAAAGTCTGTTTTTATGTTTCTTACTAGTGTTGAGAGGTACATTTTCAAGAAGAGGAACCACCTAATCAAAAATCCATGGCTTCCATCCACCCCATTTTAGCTTATGTGTACCAAGAAACTGTGTGCTATATCACAGGCACATCCCTCTTTTTAAAATGTTATCAAGTTCAATCGATGATTTTCCTTTGCCCATGGTCCTAGTCTACTTGAAATCAGTCAATATATTTACTGCAAAAATCTTGTTTTTGAATGCTGTGCCGATCTCTTCTCTTTGGTTGTCTCTGAGCATCCAAGCAGATACTTCCATTCAATCCATCCTTTTTAGTATCCACCTCCTCCATCCTAGAAATACCTCCACAGACTCCCAAACTGTAGAGTCCTTGTCAGGTCTCCCCCAGTTTTAAAAATCATACCAATCTCCCTGGAATGGGCTACGGGTTCAATAGAATATCACCAGTCAAACCCATGTGGGTAATTAACCATAGGCTGGCATTCCTCGATAGAGATGGATTTTCCTAGGTTTTATTTCGCTTTCTGGAACTGTCACTATATCCAAAGCAGAATAATTACCTATTGATATTTTAAAGTAGTAAACAAACATATCAGACCAGAAGTAAATATTGCACAAGTAACATGTATTTTAAATAGTGCTGAAAGCTCCTGCTATTGGAACATGAACATTAATATGATTTCTTCATTTACTTTGTTCTGATGTTATGAACACAAGGTGAACAACGGCTATTGCACTACAATTACATTTACTATTTCTGCAACTACTGCTACTGCCATTACTGGCATTACTACCAGAAGACATCTAAGCAACTGAAAAACACCAGTGCATATTCTGGCCTGGAGATCAGCCTAGTGACCTTGTAATGATATGATGAGCTGCATTTGGCTGGTGTAGTTATACATTTTATACTGCTGCAGTGAATGAATTACACTTAAATGACTGTCTTGCTATGAATGAGTCAAAGCCAGTTAGTTGTAGCTGTCTGCAGTGAATCAAGTCAGGGCATCCTCTGAACTTCTTGGCACAAAGAGCTCCTATAACATTACTTTCTTTTGGCTGTCTGACACTAGCGGTTTTATTTATTACTTGATGTGAGCGTTAAGTGAGCCAGCTAACTATCCAGATATGAAGTACTGCAAACTGTGCCATCTGTTAGTAAGTGGCAGCTGCCATCTAGTCTGTTTACAAAGTGCATACAGAAATATAGGAGGAAGGATATCCTACAATGGTTGTTGCAGTCAGATGCTAAGTCAAAAAAAAAAAAACAAAACCTATCTGACATCTGCTTCAGCAGTTTCTGTCACATTGACATACAACTGATATTTGACAAGTTGAGCACTGAGCTGAACAAATTAGCCAGCTATTATCAGGTGGGTCTGGAAAACAGTGGACTCTGGCCTAGCTCACAATTAACCTCACAACATCAATACTTACCTTAGTTGTATATAACTGATTACCTTAGTTGTATATAACTGAAAAGCTTTTTCATTGTTGGTTTACTTGCTCTTCAGTTGAACTGCAGTAGTAACAGGTATGTGTATAACTGCTCAGCAAAGTGAGATAACATGAGACATAAAGCGGTTTCTAACATCTGCAGGTGAAGACAGTTACATTCATGATGTGATGATGCACACAAGTGACTATGTCCTAAGTGTGAACAACTGTACATTGAAAAGTAACATAATAATGAGTCTGCTTTAACCAAATGGAACAGATTAATTATCTTTTGGTGTTAAACCATTGACTAAATGCTGTGAATGTGAAAATTCACTGAAATTTTAGTCTCCCAGAGCAATCTTTCTCAACAAAATTGTATAATGACAGCACCTTAATTCACAAGTTGGGCCACATAGTTGCATAGTTGAAGATTTGGACAACAAATACCGGAATTTTGCAAAGTTATAAAACATTCACCAGACTGCACAGAATTTCAAGTATTTAATAGTTATCAAAAACTTTGCAGCAGAATTTCATAATTTAGTACTGTTTTGATACACTTAGAACATATCAGATGCTGTGACAGCTCACTGCCTAAGGATTTTTTGGCCTGACAGCTTTAGGGTCTGGATTTCACTACTGACTTCTGCTTAATGTTCTTGTGGCTTTTACATGTTCTTAGGTTCACAGGTTCGTAGGCTATCTGCCCGAGGGCATGTATAAGCCTAGCCAGAGTGTGTCAGCTTTCGCCGCCCCATTGATTAATTAACTGATCCTCTGTCAAGCAGAGCCAATGAAGTGATCCCAGGGGTGTATTTTCTGTTACCCATCCACTCGTCAAGGTTTCTCTTGAAGAGTGTTAGTGAGAGGCTCTGCCTAATGTAGTTTGGAATTTTGTTCCAAAGCATGGGGAGTCTCTGTGACAGGAATATATCCCTCCAGCATGTTCTGTTTATTGTTGTGGTGCTTTAGCTCACTAGAGCATGTGGCTCGCAGTGACTTGGCTTTCTTTATGTGGAGCATGTCCATCAATTCGGAGTTGGACATGGCTTTGTAAGTCAGGCAGAGATTACCTCTGAGTAAGTGATATGCCACTGAGTACAGCCAGAGTTTTTTCAGTCGGGCTGCATAGGACATATGTTTGAGGCCAGTAATCCTCTTGGTGAGGTATTTTTGTGGTCTCTCCAGCTGATGGAAGTCTCTTGTGTGGTACATCCCAAATAGGGCATTGTACTCTATGATGGGTCTGATGAGTGACAAGTAGAGGGACACTATAACCTCTTTATTTCTAGATACGAACCCTTTAGTAATTAGATGGGCCACACTAACTACTTTGGCAATATGATTGTCAAAGGAGAGATTACTATCTACCTGGGTCCTCAGATCTCTTATTACCTCTTCTGTATTAAGAGGGCTGCCACCTATGTGGTAATTCATGGGTGTTTTGTTTTTCCCAAACAGGATGACTATGCATTTTTTGGCATTTAGCTTGAGGCCATGACTTTGACACCAGGTGTCCGTCTCAGTAAGACCCTTTTGGAGGATATCCGTGTCAGCCGGAGAGTCAGTTATGGCTCCCAGTTTGCAATCATCAGCGAACTTGGTTAGCCATAGTCCTCCTGTGTTTGCCTGTATTTCTGAGAAGTATATGCCAAACAGTAGGGGTCCCAGGACCGAGCATTGCGGGACACCACTTGTGACTGGTTTAGAGTCGGACCTGGAGCCCTCTATTCTTACTGTGTAAGTTCTGTCTGTAAGCCAGTTGGCAACCCATCTCATGACATAGGGGTTTATGTTCATGCTGGTGAGTTTTTCTGTAATACCCGAGTGGGGAATGGTGTTGAAATCCTTGGCGAGGTCAAGGTAGGCTGTCTGAACAACCTTCCTTTACCTTTGTGAGTCTGCAGTCTCCTCTTCGAAAATATTGTTGTTTGACTGGCAACCTGTACCTGGACATTCATGAAAAAAGAAATGTTTTGTTGAGAGGCATGTTGCAGGTATCAAGACTGGGGAGAATCTCCCAGTAGTAAACAAACAGGACAGGAGGTCTGTAAAAGTAAAAGGGAATGTTAGTATTTCAAGACTTTAACCCTTAGATCATCCCAGTCTGAAAAAAAACTAAAGGAAGCAAGGCAATCGTCCAGGAGAGACTGCATGGCTTAAGGTTTGAAAAAAAGAAATAAGGCAGACTGGGGATCAGCAGCTGCCCCTCAAGTCACACCCATCCGTAAGGCAGGCAATCCACAGAATACAGCAGGCCAGTACTCCCCCCAATTGCGTTTTTTCTCTTCGTCTTTTAGAACAGAAAAGGAATGGACTGCGACCTTGATGCTAGTCCCCAAGAAGCCATTCCATAGATGTAAAAGAGAGGGAGGCAACAGGCAGTCACACAGAGGCCAGGAAGCCACAGGAACAATGAAACAGAAAACTCTGTAAAGCAGTTTGGAACTTACATTAATTCAACTGAGTGGAGACTTCAAAAGGTAGTGTACTGATGAGGAAGATCTGGTACAGCTGATGGAGGGGCAGTGCTCAAGGTTGAAAATACTGTACATGCATCTGGGTAGTATTAGCACACATCTGTGATTGATCTGAATACACTCTGCTTCTTGTAAGACCTAAGAATTAAGATTCTTTTAGGTTCATATATTATGAATTTGCAGATTTTGCTTAATGGTGTTTGAAGATTTCTGTCAATATCTGCCTCTGCGAGTAGTGGGAGATTCAAGAATAGGTAAAATGAGGTCTTTAGTAGGCTTCTTTGGTTAAGAATGAGGTTATACAATAATAGTCCTTTAGCATGGCAGAGATTATTATTTTGGATGTGCTTATGTGGGTATTAAAAGGCAGTCCTTGGGATTCAGAACCATATCTTATGAAACCACCCAAGGGCTACTGCAGAGATGATGAGGGGCACAACGTGAGTCAAAGTTAATTATTAAGTAACTTATGTAATGTTGAAGAGAATGATAGCTGTTAAAAATGATTACTGCATGAAAACAATGAATAATATCACTATGGGTTGTTTTCATTTCTATTACTCTCCATGTGCCTATGTCATTGTTGCAATTGTGATTTAATTTACATGTTTAAAAAACAGAAGGAAGGAAGGAAGGAAAGAAGTTTGTACTCCAAGGATTAACTAATCAAGAAATTGACTCATAGAAATGACTGTGACAGTGGTATGAGAACCGAGATCATGACTTCAGTTACAGAATTCTCGAACAGCAGTAGTTATCATGTCTCATGCGTCTGAATATGCGTATACTCAAGTGCAACTTAGTGATGCTACATGAACAGCATAGAGTCACAGCAAATGGCTCCCAGCAATATTTCTATGCAATTATATTCATTGAAATAGGGAGGAAATAAAAGTATAGGAAAGTCATAAAAGGGAAGAGCAAGGAGAAAAACACAGAAGGACACAGGGGAGGTAAGTGAGAGAGTAGGGAGGGAGAAGAATGAGATTTTTGGGGGGGAAGATAAGTGCCCTTTTTTATCAAGAAAAGCAGATAGTAAAAACAAAATGAAAACTCCAGCATAGCTAGAACTTCCACTGAGTGACCTCCCAAATCTCTTGTATCAGAGGCACATGGGATATATGGAAATGACCCTTATGAACATCAGGTGTTTCAGCTAACTGGCAGTTCTGAATGCCCATGACATACTTTGTCATTTTAATGGACAATTTCAGGCCAATAAAGCCAAACCCCACTAGCTGTGGATATGCATATTTCGGCCTTGTTTCGACGTCACCAGCACAGCACAAGCAGAGTGTTTGACTAAGCATGAGAAACACAGGGCTGTTATACCCAGCTGATGTCCATCATCATTAGAGTCACTGCAAAAATATCCCAAACAACAAACTAAGACAATGAGTGAAAAGGTCACTGAAAAGCCAATCAGTAAAAACAAAATGAAAAAGCAGATGGGGAAGGATGTAAGGAGACACTGGGAGATGGAAAGAGGATAAAGGTATGGAAGTAGGGTCACACAAACAAAAGCATAAAACACAAAGACCAATAGGTGACTTACTGATGTAAAAGGGGGCTGACAAAAGATACACACACATACTAACAGAAATAGAGGATAAGTGGTGATAGTGAGAATCAGACAGAAAACAACACACAAGGAAAGGGAACGTCATTATTACAGATAGAATGGTGAACAAGCTTTTGACTGTGCTCCCTGGGCTAGATGCAAGAAGAGGTCAGTCACCACTGTGGTTGCACTCCCCTGGACCCTGCCTCAGTTGGTAAAGAAGCCAGTGCCAGGCAGTGGGGCAGCTCTGTTAGCTCAACAAGGATCCTCTCCAAGTGGCCAGTATGGGCATCAAGTCACCAGACCATGAACTTCTCAATCACCTCCTCCAGTCCCCACTGGGTGATAAACTGTGCATACCCCCCCCCCCCCGTGGTGTTAGCAGAGGAAAGTGTAACACTCTCCTCTGGTAATCGATCACTCTAGGCCACCTGTAAACCTCTGGGCTGCACCCTTGTCACAGGATCTCCATCAGCCAGTGGAGAGGCAGCACAGAGATAAATGGTAAACTGACAAAAGATGGATGGGTCTAATGGAGAAGTAAGGACCTCTGCCATACCACAGGCACAGCTGCGGCTGACTGCAAAAAATAAAAACATAAATAGAGAGAATAAAATTACATATATATAATATATATATATATATATATATATATATATATACATACACACACACACACACACACACACACACACACACACACACACACATGCACACACACACGCACACACACACGCACACACACACGCACATACATGCATGTGTATATAAATACATGTATGTACATCTATATATGTGTGTGTATGTTTAAAACCAAAGATTAGTGTCAAAGAGAGAAGGAAAGAGAGAGACCAAAAAGAAAATACTGTCCTGTCTACATCTGATGATCCCTCTTACAGGTACCTGCAGGTGGACTAAACACATTCTAGGTATGTTTCTGTGGCAGGCTGATGCAGCTTATTAGGTATAGAAGATCAAATATGAAATGCCTAGCCATATGCACATTTAAGTATAAAAATTTCAGAGCCATGCTTCCCTTTTCAAGTACTTAGTAGTGCTTAACTTCCAAATCAAGTTGGGCTTTACATGACAAGTCAGGCATTTCTATGCAAATGTGGAATCCCCTGAACATGTAAAGTGTGCATGTGGGTTAGCAAAGCACATACATAACCACATGCATATCTATATCTATGTATACACCTACATATATCGGTGCATAGGTGTTTACTAGGCTAACAACCACAAGGGCCTTTTTAAGCCTAGCCATGCATCCCAAATCTCTGACAAGTTCTGACACCCTTGATAAGTGTAAGTATGGGGCTGGGAGATGAACCATTTACAAGTTACCTGTTTGCATATATATATATATATATATATATATATATATATATATATATATATACATACACAAATAATTCATATATATGGATGTCCAAAAACCTGTTAAGGCAATATCCGTTGAATGGCAACTGATCAAGTACAACTTGTCGATTGGCAGCTAATCAAAAAAAAAAAAGGGAAAACAACAAAAGAAAACCCTTTTTTGTGGGACACACACACCCCCTGCTAATTATATAAACAACGTCCAAGATCTCACTATGGTAGGAAAGGGTAAATTTCCCAGCCCACTGTACTGCAGTTTCACACAAATCAACTGCTGGGATATTCACTCAGCTGACAGAACAACTGCTGGGACATTCACTCAGCTGATTTTCTATCATCTGTGCCTGCAGTTTACTGGATTCAACAAGCTGTCATTCGATAACTTGTCAGTAACCCATGTAGTTTTATATATATATATATATATATATATATATATATATATATATATATATATATATATATATATATATATATATATATATATATATATACTCTTAATGTCTATGCGACGTGGAATGTCACACCTCTGCTAACCTACACACATTGTTACATTTCAAAGCATTTTCTGGAAAATCAACTTAAAACATAACACCAAGAAATGCAAATATTTTGTGATCAATAAATATTATTAAAATGGTACAAGTGGCAATGTTATCAGTAAAGCATCTTCTTTGCATTGATTCCAGTCAGTACAATCACAGTCATTACATCTCTGCTGTAACATATTATTATAAATACAAAACCAGAATGATATGTTTATCCAATGTTTCACAAACAAATCTATACGACCTAGATGTATTTTGTCAACTTACTTTTGTTAGCCAGACATAAGCTTTCACATGACAGCAAAGTTCCTTTTTATATGCATGTTATTTATTTATTATTTATTTGCAGTTGGTTTACCAGGATAGTCCATTGGGCCAAGATGAACCCGTTTTCAATGGAGTCCCGGGGAGAAAAGCTCCAAAAACAAGCAAGGTTACAATAAGGTTTTAGGTTACAATTATTACAAATGTTACAGACTAGAGCAAAAAACATTACAAATAGTACAGACTAGTGAAAAACATTACAGATGCTACAGACTAGTAAAAAAGGAACATTACAGTATAAATACTGAGAAGCCATTACATCTTAAGGAAGCTTGCACTTAAGAGGTATATTCTAATACATTCTTTGTAAATAGCTTAGTACGTACAAGGGAAGGATGTATGAGTTAGGAGAGAAAGTAAAATGGAAATTGCCAGTGTAAAGAGGGGGATAGAAAATGTTTACTAAGATATTTACAGAAATATGAAGAATTATGTTTATTTGCATAATTAACAATATAAATAACCCTGAACATCTCTCAAGATGTGCAACTTAGAGTGCAAATGTCGACAGTTTTCTTCAACATCACCTAAGGTTTCATCTGATGCAATGCAATAGTTTGTAAGTCACCCAGTTTTAGAAATATTAAATACATATGGAAATATTTCATATTTTCATAATTACTTTAAATAATTACCAATATTTCCATTACAGTGAATTGTAATTGCACATTGACAATGTACTTTTATTTCTCCCATGGGGGTATTTCATAGTATGCCCCTCAATAACACGTAGGTCTCTCAGTTATGAAAATAAGAAAGCAAATATGGAACTAAGAATAATAAAGAGATATCAGTCATTAATCTCTCCAGTGCAGAACCTTCAAGACAAACAATCTTAGTATCATCTTAGTATCATATTGTTAATTACACCTTGCACTTTTGAATACTGCTTATTATTGATATGTGACTCAGTTAAGGATGAGAGACCCAAAGGACTATGAGTGTTAAGTGAAAAAATACAAACAAGCACTATAGGCTTGACTGAGATATAAGAATGTTTAATAAAATATCAAAATCTCAAAAAAGAGAATGTAAAAAGGCTACCATTTTAGAACTAATCTAAAATGACTGAAAGCAAGCAATACTAAAACTAATTTATTTTTCAGGGGGGCACAATGACGGTGCCCCCCACCCCTAATTATAAATACCAGCTCTGAGATCACACAACAGTATTCCCTTCCCCTATTGCAAAGCAATCTCACACAAAAAGCAGCCAGCTAAAATCCCATTAAGAAGAACATTTGCTCATATGAGCATTCTTAGTATTCTTTTCTTTTCCTTTTTTATAATACCAGTAAAAAGCATATGAGTGTTCCCTCTTATTTATAAGGTAACAGTATTCATACTCACCCCTGCATCTGGAAAGATGGTCCATTTTCCTCTGCTACAAAAGCTTGTTCTCCACTATCTGTTCCTGACCTGAAAAACAAGAACAACAAATATAAATATCATGAATTAAATGTCCAAAAAGGTCTCAATGAGCTATATTTGAAATAACTGAGCAGTGATCCACCCTGAATACTTACTGTTCATTACAGGTGCCCTCTGTCTCTCTGGCCTTTTCTTTTCATTGGTTAAGAAGAGAATGGCACCTCCTCAAGTCACTATAGTAGTGCTGGCACTTCTAACCAGAACAGCCGATGCCTGTAGCAGCATTCACTGCCCTGGCATGTCTGTGCCAGGCATCTGCTTTATTCTTGGGACCCCCATAAGAGTCTCCCAATAGGGTCTCCTGATGGTCCCTGTACATAAATTGCATAAATATCTTACTTTTCTTTGAACACCACCTGGTAGCCCTGCCACCCGCTAACCTTCAGAAGCCATAGCCATGCATGCAAAAGGTCAAAATCTAGAGAAAAATGGTAGTCCAACCCCCCACCACCACATAGTCACACGTTACTGCTGTCTGCAAGTGACGCTTATCTTTGGGCACCTCGTTAGCATGATCATTTGCAATGCCACCATTTCATTGCATAAAACTTTATGAAGTGAGAAATTGGTGTTAGGGTGTAAACTTTGCCATGAAATGAGTCCACCAGAAACACAGAGTATGCAAATGTTTCTATTTCTGTACTCCAGTACCTCTACAGGTCATAAGATGACAATAGTTTTCTCTACATCCTTGCTGAGGTCATCAACCCCCAACACATGTGCAAAACACTTTGTAGGTACTGGTGCAAATGGACAATGTTAAATGAGCCTCTCAGCATGGCGTCAGTGAAGTACATGATGAAATAAAAGCATGTTTCAGGGGTATTACCTCTAGATAAGCTCATAGAACATAATGATAATGCTAAGAGCCTTGGAACTCTTGATAAAACAGCCATTACTGTGCTCATCGCACTACAACAGTTTGCCATGTAGCAACCTGTAGATGTACTTACTACTCACTTAAAGGAATCTGAAAATCTGCAAGACACACAAACATTCAAGTAAGATACATGATTGCCTGATTAAGGACTTATTATTTGCATTTTTTTGTATTACAACTTCTGTACTTGTGTGCTGTTTACGGAACTACATAACTCTAATGGGTGTAACTGGCAACAGGTGCAAACTGTCTGGGGCAATGTGAACAGGATGAGGGGTTATGCCATGGCAGAAAGATTGCAAGTGATGTAATGTAACAATTTATCAAGCCAGCAGTAAGGTTTGTTGGGTTTTGTACTAAGTGGAAGACACAGGCCCTGGTGTTGGCCAATGACTGCTTGTGTCCCAGTCATTGTTGATATATAAATTTTAGGAGGTATTCTGTTTGATGCTAATTCATTCCCATATGGTGCAATATATGCTGTGGGATACTGTAAATGAGATTTACTTCTGTCAAGTGGACAGTCTATTGAGTGAGTCCTTTATGTGTTTGATGGATGGGGATACTGACTCATTAGGCACAAATTTGCCACAGTGTGAAATGTGTTGGGTGGGTCACCTATGCATTCCAGAAATGTGTATTCAGTGAACCCTGTATTCTGTATCCCTCTATAATATGACTGCATAAATGGTGTGTCAATGCGCCATTTGCAATCACCTCCATTATGGATTACAGATGTGAGGAGGAGTGCATGTGTAAAGTAGTAGTATTCAGAGGGAGAGGGGCCAACTGTACCACTCAGTAAGCCTGTTGGTACCCAATTACTCTCCTGGGTTTTGCAGCTAACACATCTGCTTGGCCTAATTCAGGGATCTCTTTAAAGGAAGTTTTGTTTAAGGTCCCTGTAGCATTTTTTGCCATCCTCTACATATACCAGTACTAAGGTGGTATATATCTGAATTGTGATTTTTCTGGTTTGGGTAAGATGTCCATAAGTATCCACATAGGGACTTATGTGGATAATAACAGGGTTTGCATTCACATCCTGAGGAATGTTGTGGGGTAGAACACAGTCTACCAATGAGCTGCTCACACACTTTTCTTAGAGATCATATACCAACTGAATCCTCTGACAGAGCAGATATACTGCATTTTATATGGCCAATGTCTGCATTGTCGAGGTGGTTTTCAGACAGTGACAATCAAATCCTCTGCTGGGCCTGTAGCACTTTTACAGCTTTGGAGAGTAATGCAATATATTTTGCCACACTTGTAACCTACCAGAGTTTACATAACGGTAGCATGTTTGCCACTGTGGCAAATGAACATATGGAAGACAAAAACTGTCACAGATATGGACATGTTACCACAAAATTTCCTGGTCAGGGTAATGTGGCCCCTGCCACATGTTACAGCAACACACACAGAAACACAGCACACCTACTGCCACCACAAAGATGGCAACTGTAGTAATGAGCAGTCCCACATCATCGTTTGCACATAACAGGAGGTCTTGTCAACACTAGTCAGTTTTGTGTGATTCTGAGCAGGGTTACAGCATGCTTCACATGGCACCATCTTAAATGTATATTTCTGTGAAATTACAGGTTATTATACCTGAATATGACCATCACCAAAAGGGTAAATTTTCCCAGGCAGAGAATGGCATCTTGCTGCAGGATTTCTGTGAGCATGGTCAGTGGATACTCCGAAATGAGAGAGCTGACTGGGAGTCTTGACATACGAGCAGGTCTATAAAAGTATCACTGACATGACTGCACATGTATTCAATAATAAACCCAATCTGTCACAGGAGCAGAGACATGGATGGGGCCTGGCAACTTAGTCTTCATTGACAAATACAGAGGAGTTACTGGTGGGGCTGTCTGGGGATCAAGACAGTTCAAGTAACTGCAGTAAAGTTCTGGACATGGGTGCTGAATTGCATGAAGCACCTTGAATATCCATTGATGATACCCAAGGTGGGTATATTATAACATGTGGTACTAGCCATTCTACACAGCTGACTCAGAACCATAAAAGTAACAGGCATAGCTTCTTTGTAGTTGTAGAAATATTGGGCAAATATGATAGACTGCTCAAAGTATGTTAACCATATTTTTCTATATCACTTTTTTATATCAGAGTACTTTCAATGGGCTGACGGTGTTGGTGAAGATTGCTTATGTGTTTTCATAGGTGTTGTGTTGTCAGGTTTCTCCACCATAGATATAGGCTTACTTGGTGTCAAACAATAGCCTGGGTCTAATGATGATGGCAGCCAGATGCCAGCATGGTCATGGATCACTGTGCCATTGCTAGATTTGGATAATGCAATAGCCATATCCCGTCCCATTTCCGAAGCATAGCTCCTGTGCCTGTACAACCCATCCCCTGGACCCAGGACACCACCTTAGGGCAGGATGAGTTGAAGACATCAGCCCAGGGCTAATCCACATCTCCATACAGCAGTCACCTTTGGTCAACAACAACTTCACCGAGCTTGAGGAGGACCTCAGTGATCGATATACTGGTGACCTGCCACACTTTGGGTACCACCCCCATCCTGAATGGAATGTCTCTATGGCCACTATTCAATGATTATAGAGAGTTATTATAAAGAGATAGGTTGAAACCAGTGTAGCCATAGCCAAGCTGCTTGAGGTAGTACGTGGTCTGCATGACAACCTACAGGAGTCCCTGGGACAGATGTACAGCATTATTATGAGGAGGCAAAGTAGGGAGTCTGTATGCTACAGATGTCCTTGTATCATTATCCATGATAACCACCACTCTTCCCATGGCTGGTCTAGTTCTGCCCCTAATGGGGAAGCTCACTGCAAGACAGTATGTTCTAAAACCTGTAACACCACCATGCAGTGTTGAAGGCACTGAGGGGTGTCTAGAATGTACATGTCAGCAGGTGGTTCATACCAAGACCATCCACAGAACATTGTACCATTCACACTTGGAGCACTTCATATTGTGGGGCATGCTATGGATCATACCAGCGGCTTCTCTGGAGATGGCAGTCCATGGACAAAGACATACATGATCAGTGCATAGATCTGCTGTAGGTGACCTAGACCTGTACATCAGACTCCACCACAGCTCTGCATTATCTTCTGATGTTGTGTTCATATGCACGCATACACACACACACGCGCACACACACACACACACACACACACACACACACACACACACACACACACACACACACACACACACACATCAACACCACCCACCAATGCCCAGTCAGAATGCAGTAGCCACACTACTACCTTCCTTCCCAGTCTACCCATCTCCCCACACTCACCATCCATGACACACACACACACACACACACACACACACACACACACACACACACACACACTGCCCAATTGCTGACATTTATGACTATGGTCTTCCTACCTGTGTATATGATGACAGCTGTGTCCTGCCCCCAGTACTCCGTTACCAAGATAGCTTGTGTCTGATGCACAGTGTGGCCAGTCTATGCATAGTATAGCACAGTCTGGGTGTACGAATTAATCATTTTACTGGTATGTGGTATGTTTATTCTGGCCTATAGTGATGAAGCAGACAATGTTGCTTAGCCAGTGCCACAGCATACTACACCTGCCTCTGCCTTGCATACTCGTCCCCCTGCAGCTAGCCCCTCCTCAAGCTCCTCATCAGGCACCTCCTCTTCTGCTGACTTTGATCCTCCTCCTCCCAAATATCTCTAGCCTGCTTTATTTGTTTGTGTAGCAATATATTGTGTAATATTGCACATAAACTGCAAAGATTTTCTATGTGTTCCAGAGTTATATTGTTTTACACTACAAGATACATCTAGACAGTGGAAGCAGGTTAGTAATCCAAACACATGTTCCACAATAACTCAGGTCTGGCATTCTGTGCCATGGTTTGTGGGTTTCCAGTTCATGTCATTAGCCATGGCTCCAGTGCATATCTGGTACTGCTAATAAAAATGGCCTTGTGGAAAATCAACCTGCGCACATCACTGATGTAAGTCTCATGTGTACTAGATATGGGAATCGTGGGTACTGCCTGGGTGCTCTGCTGACACTTTGTATATATACCCTGTTCAGCGGCCTGCACTGAAAACCATGCACCCCACCCTCAGTTCTTCACTTCAAGAGCAAAAAAAATGGACAGTCCTTCTACTGCCACCCCCACCAGGTGTCCAGGTGCGCAGATACACAACACACACCCCTTCCTTCTGCCAGCCATTCAGGTCCCATTTCTGTGCACTGTCCCTGACCCTCATCCCTTTTATTAAAAGAAAAAAATAAATAATAAATCAGAATTTCTTATAAGCTGTAGCAAACTGCTTGTTACAAATGCAGCAAACAGTTGCTACAGTTTATACTCTGTCTGCTTGGAGTACTACAGCACTCATATTTTAGTTAAAATAAATGTCTAACTTTTAAACTGCAGCAAACTACAATATCATCTTTTAAAAGCCGGTACTGCATTAGATATCAGGATCAGTTGGCCATGCCTCCCCAACAGTTTGTGCCCAGGGCAGTTGTCCCTCTCATCCAGCCCTAGCTATACTACTACCTTGTTCATTACAGTCCACCTAGCAGTTGATGGAATGGAACCCCTTATGGTTGATATACCATTGTTCCTGTTCCCCAAAAGGAGTCTTTACTGTGATGTGGATAGATTTAAAGGCTCCCAGTACCTCAGAGAAATGGGGTATATCCTCAGATGCCCTCATGGTGTTTCTCCTCTCTTCTGTTGTGCATGACAACCACATGTCCTCCCCCACATACTATATCATGGTATTGAGAAAGTGGTGGAATATCCTTGAGGCAAATGCCTGAGATACACCCACTCTGGGTGACTGAAAGGTCCATGTAGCTATACATTTACTAACTGTGCTGCCACACTGATTGCTCTCCTTTGCATCCACCATTACCATCATTTTAGTAATGTTGCTCATTTCAATATCATTACGCCATCATTCGTTTGTTGTGCAGGCTGTGGTATTTCACTGCCTGCCATAATCTCCTTCACTGTGTCTCTGAATCACCCCCATCTAGTGTGTAGCCACTCTGTGCAAATTTGACTACTGCCACGCACAAAATGTTTATGAATACTAGGGAGTATTTAGAAATACGCTCATATATTTAAAGGTCTGAATAAAGGTTTACATGTTTTTAGTATAATATATGTATATAATATTGCATTCACCCATGCCTTTATTGCCCAAATTATAGATCAAAACTGTAAAAACTGTCCACAATGCATCAGTGGATCAGATGTTCTTCGTGTTTCATTGTTGCAGTCATTACATTTGGGTAATCTGCTGGCAGGTTGCCCTCAGTCAGCCTGATTCCAAAGTCTTGGGTCCTGCGTCGGTTGCTGTCTCCTCTTCCATGATGTCAGGTTGTCAGGGGTATAAAACATGCAACCAACGCCATTTTCTTTAGTCTTTCTTGCCATGCGGTATCCGAAGCAGAAACATTTCGCAAGTGCTGGTCATCCGACTCCTGAAATGTTTGAGTTTCAGAACCAAAGTCTTCACTAAAGCTAAGTACCCCATTGGGGAAACTTTTTTCTTGCTCCATACCGATGCCAGAAAAAGTTAATAATTGTATTACTTGTGGGAAGCAGATACCTCATAAGGATTTCCATTTATACTGTATTCCTTGCCTAGGCCCTGATCACAACGTGCCTGGCTGTCGATTTTGTGCTAGATTTAACCAACACACTATTAAAAGTCGGTATATTTTTGCCTCAAAGTATTTTGGAAACAGATTTAACTACCCAGAAATGTCATTGGATAACAATCTGACTACCGGAGTACATAAAAAACTCAAAGAAATGGACAGAGAGAGACAGTCAAGGTCCAAAACCAATGACAAAGCTTCTCCTAAGCCAGTTGCCAGTTCGCTGGTACTCAGTGAGGAGCTTTAGCAGCCCCTGATACCTGCTACTTTCGAGTCGCAGGCCCCTATGACACCCATGTGGAGTCCGGCATGCCGCGAGATACTCAAAGTATTGGACCCACGGATGTATCTCCCTTGGATGAGTCTGGAGCCGCTGAGCAGGCACTGGCTTCTGAGGGTGTATTCAGGCCTCAACATTTGCATATCAAACTGACGACAGTTGCAAAACCAAAGACAAAAGCAACACCACGTGCACAGGCCTCTATGCCTAAAGACAGATGATCAAAATGGCTGAAGACCTCATTACCTTGATCAGGGGTTCCCATCCCCCTCCAGATAAGAGGCTTAGGCAAGACACTAATTATGATTCTTCAGATCAGGTTTCTATTTCTTCTGATTCCTCTACTGATCAGGAATTATCTATACCTCCCTATGAGGATTCTGATGCAGAGGAGTCTTTACCATCTGCATCACCTCCTGAGGATTATTCATTTGGAGAAACCTTGCATACTTTGAGGGAGCATTTACACTGGGAGAGTCAAGATTTCCCAGAATCAAAAAAGAGGCTCAGGGATTTCCTTCTTCTCCCTCAGCATAGGCCTTTAGCCATACCCCCTGTTCTAGACATTGTGGATGATGTGTTTTCGAGTCAAGCTTGACCCCTGACTCCTTACCTACAGCTCCCAGCAAGCCTGACAGATATTACAGGTTCCCTGAATCACATAAATTTTTATTTAGTAACCCTGCTGCTGATCCTGAAACTATTTCACAGGGTCCAAAGGGAGTTAAGGCCTCAACAGCAAAAAATCCTACCCCCTCTGACAGAGATTCAAGGGCACTGGACAGATGGGAAAAAAAAAAGGTTTATACATCTGCAACCTTGGCATTTTGGGCCTTAAACTGTCAATTTCATATGCTCAAGTATCAACAACATGTTATGGGATTGCTGGAACAGAAAATTATGTTGATTTCTGAATGTGCAGAAAATAAAGAATTGCAGGAATTATTGTATGCAGCTGAACAGGTTGGAAAGCATACTTTGCAATGTGGTTTTGATTCCTTAGAGGCCTCCTGCAGGGCCGCTATTACTGGATTTGTGATTAGGAGGCATGCCTGGCTAAAGGAACAAAATTTGCCTGATCATTTTAAAGCTAAATTGCTAGATGCACCTTTACAGCATGATACTCTGTTTGGTATTAAGGCAGAAAAGGTTTTAAAGAAAATGGAAGACAAAGCTAAGTCTATGCAAACTGTAAAAGACATCTTACAAGTGCAGCCACCAAGATTCAGTAGACACTGGCCTACAAAAAATTGGTCCTTTCCTGTATCAGACAGAGCTCAAAGGGGCAAATCCAGATGCCCTAAGGGTTCCAGATACCAGGCGCAAGATTTATACAGGTCAAAGCAATGGCGCGCTTCTACCTCAAAATCTGGAGGAGATAAAGTGCAATCCTACGGAAAGCAATCCCAATGACTTCCCTCTGCCTACACCAAGCACTTATCTTTTGGCAGCACCCTTAGGGTGAAAATTAGCACTTTTTGCTCAAAATTGGCAGTTAATAACCCAGGACAAGTGGGTGCTAAACATAGTATCACAGGGATACAGATTCCATTTCCATACTCTGCCATGGTGAACGGTTGGCCAGATCTGCCAAAAAATCAATGGGCAGAGGCACAGAAACAGGCTATGTCCCTCATGGATATGGGAGCCATTCAGCCAGTACCAGAACAGGAAAAAGGACAAGGTTTTTACTCAAGACTGTTCTTGGTACCCAGAAAGGGCAAGGCCCGGTGGCCAATACTGGATTTATCGATTTTGAACACATACCTGGACATTCCAAAATTCAAAATGCTGACTTTGCAGCAGCTTCTGCCCATGCTGGGCAAGAATACTTGGCTGGTGACATTAGCCCTAAAAGAGGCATACCTACATGTCCCAATAAGACAATCGTGCAGAAGATACCTCAGATTCAAGGCTGGCTTAATGCATTACCAATTCTCTGCACTGCCCTTTGGCTTATCTACTGCGCCCAGGGTCTTTACAAAGTGCCTTGCACCAGTAATTGCATTTTGCAGACAATGAAGTATACAAATATATCCTTACTTGGACGACTGTCTCATTCAAGCAGAGAACAAGGACATTCTTCTTCAACACCTGGCGTTTGTGAAAAGGCTTCTAACATGCCTAGGGTACACAATAAACAAAACTAAATCACAACTGGTACCCTCTCAAAAGATAACATTCCTGGGTGCAAGCTTGAATGCAACTGCCCAGATGGCTAACCTCACGGCAGACAAGCAAAGGCAACTGACTACTTACTTCAAACTGATGGCAACAAAAACCCAGTTATCTGCAAGACAAATTCTGCAGGCTTTGGGCTTCATGGCATCCTGCATCCTACTGTTCCATATGCAAGACTGCATATGAGGAAACTTCAATGGTACCTAAAAAGTTTATGGAGTCAACATTGTCACAGTCTGGAAATGATTCCTCTCATTCCCTGCCTACAACAGGAGTTTCTATGGTGGGCAAAGGCATGTCACCAAAACATGGGACAGGCCTTCACTCTACCCCCTGCCAGCCAAATGTTAACAACAGTCACATCAGATTATGCCTGGGGGGCCCACATGGTGGGAAGATGCATTCAGGGCATATGGACCCCAAAACAAATGCATCTACATTATCAACCAGAAAGAGACGCTAGCTGTTCAAAATGCCCTAACAACCTTTAAGGATTTACTTCATCCAGGACAACTACGGATAAAGACAGACAACACCACGGTGATGTGGTATATAAACAAGCAGGGGGGCACACACTCATAGCACCTTTGCAGATTAGCCATGGCACTGTGGGACACAGCTTTGACTTACCAAATACATCTTCAAGCTCAATTTCCACCGGGAAAGCAAAGTATTCTGGCAGACGATTTAAAAAGAAACCTTATGGATCCTCACGAGTGGAAACTAGATCCACAAGTCTTCAGCATGATAACAAAGAAATGGGGGAGCCCAGACATAGATCTATTTGCCTCTCCTCAAAATTATAAATTGAAAAGATTCTGCACAAGGACTTATCACAGACAAGCATGGAAAGTGGACGCCCTATCCTTCAGTTGGAAAAATCTATCAGGTTACGCCTTTCCCCCTCTGCCACTTCTTCCCAAGGTCCTCCTAAAAGTCAGACAAGAGAAACCAAAGATGATACTAGTTGCCCCTGACTGGCCCCACCAATACTGGTACCCAATCCTAAGGAACTTGTCTCAATACCCAGATTGGACCTTTCCTCAAAGACCTCAACTACTGTCCTAGCAAAACAATCAGATCCTGCACAATCAACTCCAGACACTGAACCTGGCAGCATGGCTGATCATGTAGTTATACAAACAATACCTCTCAGTAAAGCTGTGATGGATGTCATTTTGGAAGCCAGAAGGCCTTGTACTAGAAAATCTTATGCTGATAAATGGAAGAGATTCTGTGCTTGGAATAAAGCACAAGGAACTGATACAGCAGCACCAAATATTCCTCAGATATTACAATACTTGACTGAGATGCTTGACAAAGGCCTATCTTTCTCATCAATTAAAATCCATCCTCTGCCATTTCGGCTCATTACAGTACAGAGCCACCAATCTTTTCTCATCCTTTACTAAAGCAGTATCTTAAAGGAGCCAAAAATTTAAGGCCTCCTAGAAGATCACCAATACCTGCATGGGACCTCAATTATGTGTTGGAAAAGCTCACCCTGCCTCCATTTGAACCAGCTGCTACCGCTGATATAAAGTTCTTATCATGGAAAACAGCTCTGCTACTAGCAATTACTTCAGCAAGAAGAGTTTCAGAGCTACAGGCCCTAATGGCTGTGGAGCCTTTTATCATATTTTACCCAGACAGGGTGTCTCTAAGGACAAATCCTACATTTATGCCTAAGGTGGTTTCCAGTGTGGCTCTTAACCAAACTATTCATCTGCCTGCCTTTTATCCAAATCCACACAATAAGGGGGGAGAGAATTCTGCATTCCTTGGACGTACACAGACAGCTAAGATTCTACTTGAGCAGGACTAAAGCTCTAAGAAAAACTGAGCAAATACTAGTGACATATGCTGCAGGATCAAAAGGAAAGGCTATGTCAAAGCAGACTATTTCAAAGTGGATAAGCCACTGCATTCATTTTTGCTACTTACAGCATGGTAAACCTGTGCCCAAGGGCATTAGGTCTCATTCCATCAGAGCTGCAGCTACTTCAGCAGCCTTTCTCAGAGGAGTACCAACCAAAGACATTCTAGAGGCTGCTACTTGGAGTTCTGTTCACACCTTTACAAAGCATTATCATTTGCCTCTCTACTCTAAGTCCAGGGCAGGTTTTGCCACTGCAGTTCTGCAGGGCCTTATAGCCGCACCTAATGCTGTTTAGCTCTAGCCCCCCAACCATAGCTTTGAGATTCTACCCAAATGTAATGACTGCAACAGTGAAACATGAAGAACATAGTACAGTTGTGTACACTTACCATAAATGTAGATGTTCGAGGTATTCACTGTTGCAGTCCAGGTTACCCTCCCGCCATCCCCCTTTCATTCTGGAGTTTATCTTTCCTTCTCTATCTTCTACAACCTATGTGGTGTATTTGCTTGTAGATGAAGGTAAAGTTTATATTGATATGCATGTATCTATACATACATACACACATATTTTTGCTACCTTTTTGGGGGCACCTGACATCTGGGGCAAGAAAAACTAAAGAAAATGGCGTCGGCTGCATGTTTTATACCCCTGATGACCTGTCGTCATGGAAGAGGAGACAGCAACCGATGCAGGACCCAAGACTTTGGAATTCAGGCTGACTGAGGGCAACCTGCCAGCAGATTACCCAAATGTAATGACTGCAACAGCGAATGCACTCAAACATCTACATTTATGGTAAGTGTACACAACTGTACTTTCCCTTACCTCATCAAATAAATAAATTAAACAATAACTAAGAAGATCATCAGCTTTAAGAACATATGCTACCAGAAAAAAATGGAATCACTGTCCATTTATTCTGCATCTTATAAATTTACAAGGGCAGATCTATGCCTTGCCATGTGTGCCATTATGGACTCAGTGGTCCTGCATCTCTTGTAAACATGTCAGCTAGACCCACAAATATCAGAACCAGGGATATATATCTTCAGTATGAAATAAATAAAACACAGTGGAGAAATAGTTCAGTAAGTAGCACCTTCCCCATTTCTGGAATAGACTCCTGCTGGAAATGAAGCAGCGTGACTTATTATCTTTCTTCAAATGGGAAATGGATACTTGGATGGGTATATACAAATTCATCTCTGTATTGACTGGCCAAGACCTCCTTGAAAAAAATGTATTTATTTATTTATTTATTGACATTTGATTACTGGGAAAGTCCAACTGAGTAGAAGACCATTTTCAGCGGAGGACCAGAGAGAAGAGCTCCAAAGTATTACAAAACATTTTAAGAGCAAGAATAGATATGCATTATATGACAGTGATTTAATATTTAGAGAAACTTTAGCCAGTTTATAGAGAAATTAAAGGTAAGTTAGTAAAATACAAACTGGAATTGCAAGATGAAGTGAGAGAAAAGCAGGCTTATGGCATATTTAGAGTTAAAGCCGGGGAAAAGAAATTGATACAAGTGAGTGAAGAAGGAAGAGTAAGGAAGTATAAGGTATGAATAAGTATTTGTTCACATTTAAGGATATAGTTAATCCTAGTGTTGAGCAAGAACAAAGCCAGCTTTTGGCTAGGAAGTCTTTCAGAATGGTTCTGAAGGAGGGGAAGAAGAGTACTGACCTGATGGATACAGGTAAGGAGGTCCAAGCCTTAGCAACATGGTATGAGTGCAGACAATGCCCAGCAGATTTGATGGTTTGTCAACAGATGGAAGTTTTTGGTCATTGGATCATAGTAACTGACTGGGAATGCTATTTAGTGCTGGACAAGCAGATGGATTCTGGATAGTTTTATAGGTGATAAGACACTGTTTATATATTAGTTGACGGGGTAATTCTAACCACCTTAGGCTTTTTAGTGCTATACAGTAGTGGATTCTGAAAGGGATATTTGCTACAAATTTAGCAACTTTGTTATAGCATTGTTCAAATTTTGATTTTTGTGATGCCTAAAGGTTAGTAAAGATGGGAGAGCCATAAAGAAGTATGAGAAGGAGATAAGTAGTGACAAGTGTAGTTTTAACTGCATTGGTGAGAACGTGTTTTGCTCTATAAAGCATCTTGTTTTTGAATACATTTTTCAAGTATTTTGGAGAGGAAGTTCTAACGTTAGTAATATCTGTTGAATTTCACCCTTAATGCAGAGAGATAATGTGTGACTTTTTCCAGAGAAAGGGAACATGTGATTCTTGGATTAGCCTGTTTATAAGGATTAAGACAGGTTAGGCAATGCTATTGGCTGTTATTTTAAGGTACTCACTTGGAAGATCATCAAATGAAGTAGAGCATAGTTTGAATTTGTTTCAGAGTAGTTTTATCTAGGATGTAGGTACAGGTTTGAAGGTGAATATAAATGTGGTAATACATGGCTGTTGAGCAAGATTAGGATTAGATGCTAGGGAATCCCGGTTAGAGATGCTATACTATCTATGACATAAGAGTTGAATTATATTGAGGTTTTTGAGTGGTGAGTTATATCTCCTAGCATCTTTGTTGTGGTTTTTGTACTTGTCCATCCTGACTCACTTTTTGTGATACGCAGGGTTTTCCTGGAAGTGAGGCAGATTTACCAAAGCCATTGGTGATCTTTGCCATTTGTTCTGTAGATTGGGAGATGATTACTGAGACAGTCAGACACTGTACCTGTGGTGGTTTATTTTCTGATGTCTGATACTATGATACAGTCTAATAGGGAATTTGATGTCTTGCTATAATGTGTGGGGCTATTAATTAGTTGTGTGAAACCAAACAGTGTCACAGTAGATGCAGGGGAATTAGAGTTTATATTCAACCAATTGACATTCACATCACCTAGTAGTATTTTGGTGAGGTATGGTCTAAGAGTTGCTACTGGCAAAGCACAAATTGTCACAAGACTCTCTTGCCTTGTATTGTTTTTGATCTTATGATCCTGTGATCAAAGAAGTACAGTTAAATTCAGAGTCACACAGGCTGGCTAGGTGTGATCTTTACATTGTGTTTAAAGCTTAAAAGGTCCAAAATGTGATACTATTACACCTCTATCTAGTATTTAGAGACATTATATGTCTACATCAAATGACTCCTCATTTCAGACATATTTTAGCATTGTAATGAATAAATATGCATACTAAACAGAGACTACATATATACAAGAAAATGTTGTTTTCTTTTGGCTTTTCCCTGTTAGGGGTTGCCACAGCGGAACTCCGGTCCGCTAATGACTGGCAGTCAATTTTTTATGGTGCCGAGGTGCCAGCCCGGCACCCAACCTTCAATGAAGGCACACCCTTTCACGCATGTCTTTCGAACGCCACTTGATCACGGGGAGGACATGCAGACTCCACACAGAAGGCACTCCAGCCAAGAATCGAACGGGAAAACCTCTTGCTGCGAGGCAACAATGCTACCGTTGCACCACCGCGGATATATATACAACAAAATACCAACCCATATTAGACACAATAGGATGATCAGTTGGGTTAAATGTAAGCTAGATTTCTACACGAGTGATTTCATATATATAAAACCAGTCTAAGGTAGACTCTGCTGCTAGAGGGCATTAATCCACAAGCAAAGTAATTTTAAATTGTAAAACTATAAGTACCTTGTTGTATATTCATGTGTGTGTGTGTGCGTGTGTGTGTGTGTGTGTGTGTGTGTGTGTGTGTGTGTGTGTGTGTGTGTGTGTGTGTGTATGGCTGTGCACATGCATGCCTGTGTGTGTTCAAGTGTTTGCAAAAATGCATACTGTATTATTGAGTTTTAAGTGTTGTCCATAGTCTTTTGTTCTCTGTTAAGGCAGTGTTTCCTTTTCAGTTATTTCAGTTGCAACCAAATTTTATTCCTTGTACTTCAATTCTTTTTTTTTTCCATTTTCAGTTTGAGTTGCGATTATTTGTTTTCTAATTTTATATTTCCACTCTTTATTTGGAATTTTATGTGCTTGTCACATTAATGTTTAGTTAGTTTTAATATTTACCAATAAATATTTATTAAAAAAAATGAAAACAATAAGGGACAATAAAACTCAGCAATTTTAAAGATTATGTAGGCTGAAAAATCAAACAAAAGTGCCAATCCAAGATCAGAAAGCCCAATCTACAGTAACAGAAAAAAACAGTCTATACTCTAGAACCGTTGAATGTTTAGGAATTGAAAATGAGTGTATATTCCCCTACCAGACTCATAACAGACTCTCTCAAAAATATTTACTTTGCAAGTGTTACATGCATGTATACTTACATATAGACCTGGAGCATAATCCATAATGTCTGTTACCTATACCACTGATAAAAACATTTATTTATTTGTCTTTGTTTACTGGGAAAGTCCAGTTGAGAAATACCTATTTTCAGAGGAGGCCCAGAGATAAAAATCTCCATTTGCTTACATTGCATTATACTTGGTTTCAATTAAGCACAGAATAGTTACATTTCTATTTACATTTATACACAAACAGTAGTTAACGTTTATATTACTGCGGTGGTGGTGCTGCGGTAGCGTTGTTGCCTCACAGTAAGACGATGTCCTGTTTGATTCTCAGCTAGAGCGTCTACTGTGTGGAGACATGCGTGAATGGGCGTTGAAGGTTGTGCATCAGGGCCGGCAACTCGGCACGTAAAAATCTACTGCCAATCATTAGCGGACCGGAGTTCCGCTGTGGCGACCCCTAACTGGGAAAAGCCGAAAGACACAGCAGCAGTAGTTAACGTTTATACAGTCTAAGATTTTTTAGAGGTGGAAGTTACTAAAGAGAAAGCCCACATGCAACTTAGCAGATTGTACTGAAAGCAATGTATAAAAATTGTTTTGTCATTTCAATGAGAGGTTGAGAGTATTCTGTTTAACAACAGTATTTGGAGAGTATTGTATGGTGAATACAATAACCTTGTGATGAGCATGTGCAGGACCAGGATTAGTTAAGATGTTATTTAAGCAGTGGTTTAAAACTATTGAGTTTGTTGGAGAGTTTTATTTGTGTGGGGATAGTATTCCAGAGTTTAACAATGTAATAGGAGTAAAGCAAGTCTCCTGCAACACTATTTGACCTATTAATGAGTAATAATTTGTTACTAGAGCAGAGGTCCCTTGCTAGATAGCAGAGCAGTAATACGTTTTGTAGTACAGGGCATTTTTCTTGGATGATGAATGAATTTGTGTGCTGTAGTTAGTTGTGAATATGTTAGGTAGTTATATAATTCAACCAAGTTTAACTGGTTTAAGCTATGACAGCAGTGGGTCCTATGAAGGAAACTGGTAGCAAATTTAGCTATTTTATTGTAGCAGCAGGCAAGTTTCTTTCTTTGAGTATTGTTCAAGTTTGTTAGGATAGGAACGATGTATAAGAGAGTTGGCAGTAAGAAGGCAGTGGCTAAAGTTTTTCTTGCAGTATCTGTAAGGAATCCTGTGATCCTATAAAGAGAGCCTAGTTTCTGGTGTGTAGATTTAATGATGTGCAGTATATGCTGGTCATATTTGAGACTGTCATTTATTATAACTCCTAGAAGTTTTCTGTGAGTTACAGTTTCAATGGCAGTATGATTTAATGATTTTATGTAAAAGATTGCTTTTGATTTTGACAACTTTTTGAGGTAAAAAGCATTAACTTATTTTCCTTGGGGATGAGTTGGAGGTTTGATTATTTGAGCCAGGTTTCTACAGAGGAGAAAAAATTTGGGGTGATGTCTTGGAGCTTATTTATTGTTGAGGTGGCACATATTAATGCTGATTTGTCATTAGTGAATATATTAGATAGGAGAGGGCCCAAGATAGAGCTCTGAGGGGCGCCTTTAGTAACTGGTTGAAAAGATGAATAGGTTTGTTGCCATTTAATGGCTTGTTGCCTTCCAGATAGGTAACCAAGAAACCACAACAAGAAGTATTGTGAAGATCCTATTGAGGAAAGTCGAATGAGCAGTTACTGTTGCAAGACAGTATCAAATGCATTTGACAAAACTAAAAACATGGTAGGCATAAGTAGACCATTGTTTCTATGTTTGCTTATTATATTGGAAAAATATAGTAGTTTTGCTGTGCTGGGGCCTAAAGCCATGTTGTGTTTCTGAGAGCAGGTTATTTCAGGTTACGTATTGCATCAGTTGCATATGGATGCATTTCTCTAATATTTTGGAGAGGGGGAGAGAATCACTATTGGTCTGTAATTATAAAACTCTGTAGATTTGCCACCTTTGTGCAGTGCTATGTTGTATGATTTTTCCACAATGATGGGGCATATCTTTCTGCTTTGGACCTATTAATACTATGGACACAGGGAAGACTATGACTTCTGAGACCATTTTTAGGTAGTCTAATGGTAGTTGGTCTACAGCTATGGAAGTATATTTTAGTTTAAGGAGCAACTTCATTATGAGTGTGGTAGTTACTAGACCACAACTGAAGAGCTGTGGGTGGTTTTGATTGGGCAGGGGTAGAGAGAGGAGGGCAGATTTATTAGTGTCTAACAGAGATAATATTGATTGTATAAAGTAGGAATTAAACTGGGTGGGGATAGAGTCTGTCATATTGTCTGTTTTTGCAGAGGGAGTGGTGATCTTGCCAGGGCAGACTAGTTTATTTAGTGATGACCAAAAAGTTTGGGGTTGTTTTTATGTTTGTCTTGTAGGTTGGTATAGTATGTCTGCTTAACCTGTTTAACATGGAGTTTTGCAAGGTTTCTAAGACGTCTAAATTGCATTTTGAGTAATATTTTTATGCCAAATTTTTGCAAGCTTTATCCCTTTTTGTCGTGATTTTTTTGTTTTGTTTCTTTTGTCAGCCATGGTGCAGGGGTGGAATTTATTATTTTATTACGTACTGGCACTAGATTATTTAAGGGCTGTAAGAATATGTTATTAAAGTGTTCTACAGCAGTATCTAGTGGTATTGTTCTATGTACATTCCAGTTATATTGTTCAGTGTTTAATATGAAATATCTTTGCTGAAATTGGTTGTATTTCTTTTAGCAGTATCAGTGTTATTCCCTGTTGGTATATAAATTGCTGTTAAACATATAGTTTTCCTACTGTTGATTTTTAGGACTGTTATTAGAAGTTCAACATTGTTAAATATGGGTATTTCCTGTGTAAGTAAGGTGATGGTTAGTGAATTTTTATATTTGATTGTTAGCACCACCTGTGCACTTATTTTGTCTGTCATGGCTGAGTATATTGTATCCTGGGGGGGGGGGGGGGAGATCTTATCCTTTATTTCTTTTTTTTACCAGGTTACAGTAGCTATGACTACATTAGGAATGTATGTGGCAAGGTAGGCATGTATGTCATGGATTTTATTTAACATATTTCTTAGGTTCATATTTAGTAAGATGAGTTTGCATTCTGTTTTTTTTTTTTTTTTTTTTGAGATGCATTAGGTGACTGGTTTATTTTGGGGATGGAGGTGATAGTTTTATGAATGGTGGAACCTGGGTTGGGCTGAATATCTCTGCTATTTTTGAACTGATATTTTGCAGAGGGAAGAGTGTGACCAGTTATATTTTGGTCTTGGTTTGGTATTTGATTGTCAATTTGGATACTTAGTTTTGAGATATTTATACATAAATAGATCAGATATAGTTTGTTTGTAAAGGGTGTTATGGAGAAAGGCAGGTTGGGTAGATGTTGATATTTTTATGAGGTTTGGTTGAAGTCCTAAGTATTTGAAGGAAGTGAATTTGATAATTGGTGATAAAGGCTAGTAGAGTGAGGATGAATAGTAAAATTATCTGAGTTAAGGGCATCTAATGTAACTTGAGTTTATCTTTGTTGTAAATTAGGATTAGAAAATGTTAGGAGGGTACTGGGTTGTTTGTAGAGATGTAATCTGATAGTTAAAGGGGCAAGGATTAAGACAGTTTGAGAAAGAGTCTTGGGTGGTAAACTAGAGTGGATGTTACTATTTGGAGTAATTCTATCGATTGGTTTTCTTTTGGAGGGAAGTGATAGTATTGGTTTGAGGAATATGTGGGTGGTGCTATGAAAGTATAAATGTAGAGTAAAAGGGGTCGGTGGGAATTGGGGATAGGGTAGGGCAAGCAAAGAGGGTTGAAAACTTGGAAAAAAGGGAAAAACCAACAATCAGTGACTGACTTAAACAGCCACAAATCTGCTGAGAGAGTGAAAGAGAGAGAGAGAGAGAGAGACAGAGAGACAGAGAGAGAGAAGTAAAAGGAACAATGCAGTTTAAAAAGCCTCTATGGTAGTTGATGAAAATCTTGATTTTGTTGCACTAGGGCATTTTTTTTTCAAACATCTTTATTAAATTTACACATATAACAAAGGCGATCTTACATTTATATAAATGAAAAACATAAAAAATGATACTTTAGTTGCAAACAGTTTACATCACAGGCACCACTGAAACAATTGTAGTTGTAAACTTTATACATCACTTATAAAGCATCCAGTCATTGTCAGTTAAGCATTGAGTTAGTCCAATATCATCTTAACCAGATTAATGATGATAACAGTGAAAAACTGCACTTGAATGAACATCTGTGTAATCTAAGGAGGTTTCTATGGACTTTGAAATGTAAAATACACAGATCAGCAAAATAATGAGAAAAGGTAAGTAAGAATGCAGGGGTTTTATGGTTAAATGTTTAACAAAATAAACATTGAAAAGTAAAACATTGAAAGCACATCATCAAAAGTCCATTCATCAAATGTGCACTTCATCAAACCTGTGAGACGGGGAAAGTAACTAGTTGGCCAATATTTCCCTCTCTCATTTTTCTCCATTGTAGTGTGATCTCAGAATTGGTAGTGGTTGTGGGTGTGAATCCCTCCACATTGGGGATGTGTGGGGCAAAGCCCCCCCCCCCACCTGGGTGGGTTTGACTTATCCCTGTTTTTGAGATAGGGAAGCATTGGCCAACTAGTTACTTTCCCTGACTCACAGGTTCAATTAAGTCCACTTTCAATGAATGGACTTTTGAGTATGTGATTTTGATGATTTGTTATTTGATGGTTATACTATTTGATGGTTAACCATAGGCCCGAATGCAAGAGTGCAGCTCTGGAAATATACTGTCTCAGAACTTAAAGTGATTACACAAGAAGAGAAATAAACTTAAGGAAGGGAGGCAGTGGACCGCTAAAAACAATAAAGTTAACACAGTTAAAGGAGAAAGTGCCAATGTGACTGCTGTGGTCTAAGAAAATGGAGCTATTATAGTGGACAAAGTTCTTTGTTTTAGGCTGCTATAATATTTATAATTTACATAAAAATATAGCCCACAGGCTGGTGTTCAAACTGCATGCTTCAATGTTACTTACATATATATTTACTTGCAGGGACAATTTTATATCAAAATAAAAACACACTAAAGAGCCAGTTGAGTGCACTGAGTCAATGCTGACTGTGCACAAATACAAGGTCAGAGCTCAAAATGGTTTAATAAATGTCTCTGGCAAAGAAAAATAAGATAGGAAGGGAGAAACCAATGGTGACTTTCTTCAAAGCATGCGGTTCCACTAAAGAAAGACAGGAGGATATAAGTAATCTGAATAATAATGTGTAGAAAAAGTGAAGAAAACACAAAAGAATGAAATAGTTTGAGTAAGAGCAGTATGAGTAAATGTTAGTGCCTTTTAGGAAGTAGAATGTAACAGCTGACCAGCAGGATGTTAGCAGAGAAGGGTTTACAGACTATAAGGCTATTGCTTACAAACTAGGACAGTGAAGCACTTGCCTTCAAGCTAGTCACTATGCATGCTAAAATACATGCAGAAGACCAGATACCCCTAGCACTTACAAAAAGCACAAGGACAGAGGCGGTACACAGTTTCTCCTAAATAAACGGTGGGTAGATTGAGTGGACCCAGATTGTCTATTGGATTAGCCTGCTGTGTATGCACTTTAGGGATATTTCCAGTGAACTTAAAGCACTAGGGCAGAAGTGGTGCACAGTTTGTCTTAAATAAATGGTAGATGGATTAGTGGACTCAGACTACCTTTTGGATTCACATGCTGTGTATGCGCTTTAGGGATGTTTCCAGTGAACACTGTAACAGCCTTGTACCCCGCTAGAAAGAGAGAGGGGGAAGGAAGAAAGAAACAAGCATTTCTAGAGCACATATATGTATCTAGTAATGCCTTAAAGATGGCAGTATTTGCCTACTTTAATTTCTAATATTACTTCGCTGCTATTTCTTTCTGTATTCTGGGTGGCCACGGTGGTGCAGCAGTTAGCATTGCTGCCTCACAGCAAGCGGTTCTCCGGTTCGATCCTCGGCTGGGGTGCCTTCTGTGTGGAGTCTGCATGTCCTCCCTGTTGTCATGTGGGTTTCCTCCGGGTACTCCGGTTTCCTCCCACATCCCAAAGACATGCTGTATGTGGATTGGACAATCTAAATTGGCCCTAGGTGTGAGCTTGTGTGTGTGCCTTCTGTGGAAGGTTGGGTGCCGGGCTGGTAACTTGACACTGTAAAACTCCACTGCCAGTCATGAGTGGACAGGTGATCCGCTGTGGCGACCCATAACCGGGAAAAGCTGGAAGAAGAAGAAGAAGCTATTTCTTTCTGTATTCCCATGGCCAACTCTTCAAGCAAAGACACACATACACACACACACACAAAGTGCTAGTGCAACCATTTATTTAAACCCAAACTAAATATATAACTGTTCCACTAGTCAAATGCACCGACATTTAGCTAAATACACTGTAATCAACTTAAACTTCTATGTAGCAGACTGCTATGGCTAGGTGACATACCAGACTGCCCCTCTGGGAGGCTGCTCTACCCACAGTGTCCTTCTGCTCCAAAACTACTACAGAGCAGGATAAGGACCAATCACTCAAACCACAGAGATACTGATATAGTGTTCCAGGAAATCAGGAGAGGGTGCAAAGGGGAGTGATTCTACCCTGTGACCACCTTGTCACTCTAATATGAGGGAGGAGGAAAAATAGTACCACTCTGCTGGAATAGCAATGGCTGAACCCAGTGCACCTGGGTAAATACAGAGGATCAGCCAGGTGACATGCCCCTATCCTTCACACAACACAGAAACAACATACTGTTTAGACAAAGTACTTTTCTCATAATAGCCCACTCCCCAAGGGAAAAAAAGACATATACATAGTGCCAGTGTGACCATTTATTCAAAACCAGAAAAAAAATATAATTGTTCAACTGTTTGGCTTCACCAACATTTAGCAAAACATATTTTAACCAACTTGAACTTTCACATAGCAGACTGCTATGAACAGGTGGCATGCCAAACTGCCCCTCTCTGGCTGGTCTGCCAAAAGAACACTTTGGCACAAAATTTAACACAGAAAAGTACAAGAACAAGTCACTTGAACCACTGGAATATTAGTCTATGGCCCAGGAAAGCAGGGTGGAATGTATAGGGAGGGCAGTCCACGCCACAACCATCATCTTGTTGCCACTAGCTTGTCCCTCCCATTTCTGGCTATGACACATAAACTGTCAACCAATATATGAACATTCGTGTAAACCAATGTAATAATCAATCATCTGTCTATAACAAGCCAAGGTTGAAAACAGTTACAGGTGTTATTGCAGACTCACAATGTCCTTGATACCCATTGCCAAATGCTTGTTAAATAAACAAAAGCCAAAATTAGAAAAATGAAGTCTGGTCAGATAAAACCAAATGGGGTCCTCACCCCAAAGTCCCAATATTCAGTGACATAAAATCCCAGGGAAGGTGTGATCCTGGTCACTCTGAAGTTAGTAAACTTGCACATCGATTTGGCTGCCATAGGAAAAAGCACATCATGCCAATGTAGTCAAGCGATAATAGCTTTCCAAACAATGAAGATATTAGGCAGCTACTGCTGAGCTGAAGTATTTCCTCTGAAGATGGTGACCAACAGGTGCCACTTAGGAACTTGATTATTATTGTTACCACCCAGACGTAAAAATAGTAGATGTGGCTGTCCAAAGTGGAGAATTATGTCATTGTCTGAGAATGCCAACTGCACCCATCATATACTAGAATACCTCTACAAATCACTTCCACAGAGGCCAAATCCAAACCCAAAATAGGTCTATTTGCACAGATAGCTGCCCTTTTGGCTAATATAGTAATAAACTAGTATCCCAACAAAATAATAAGAGTGAATTCTGTAAGAAAATAAACTGGTCATCATATTAACATTAACAAAACTATGTAATATAGCTGAGAAAAGCACAGGATGTAGACTGCCCTGATCTCCTAATAACTTCAACAGATTGGCTATCCCTGGCTAGATCTGAGACCTAGCTCTTAAGAAAAGAGTGGCTGGAATACCATGTTGTAGGTGATCCCTGAACAGTTAATGTACAGCAAGATCTCCAAGTCCATAGACATAATCAACTACCCAGCAGAAAGTTTAAAAGCTGGCTCCTACTGATTAACCTTATATTTCAACCTTTGCAAGGTCAATAGTCATTGGACAAAACATAGCACAGGCCAAAGTGACTTGTCTAAAAATCACTTGATGCCCTAGCTGATCATTCTTGGATCTGCCTATCAAGATAACTACAGTCTTGCAACATCCCCTAAGACAGCAATCGCAGAAGTTCACTGACTATAAAAGCACCCCAATACATCCAGCCTCAGGCTGCATAACAGTGAGTCTCTGAGGTTAGGGTGTGCATGCTTGAGGATATTAAGAAGCAAATGTCTGCAGTGGGCCTCCTGAAATGCCAACATGACGCTTTCTCTTTCTTCCAACCCACCAGTAGATTAGTTATGACTCATGATTTGGATGCATCCAGTAAAACTACAAGCTTGTCCCAGAGGTTGAGCACTGCTAGATGAATACTTAATGTCATGACAGCCTCATTTAGTGAACAACAAGAAACTAGGTAATGAATGCTAAGGAGGGGAGGCCAAACTTTGTCATACATGGCAATCCTTGACAAAACTCGAGGAAGGAGAGGACAACCACCTCATAAGCCTTCTTGGTGCTATCTACCCATCATTTGGCAATGAACTGATGCATCACTCCTCACCAATCATTCAGATGTGAGACCAGATGGCAGTAGGGTCTTTTTGAGCATCTGGAACCAACTTGTGAAATCTGATAGTCTGGAGGTGAGAGAGGGACTGTCAGCTATATTGTTGCATTTTCCCAGAGTAGGCCTGTCTGAGAAAGAGAAATGAATCTGCAAACTATGTTACATTAACATATAAAACAATAAAAGACAAAAAATAAATATAAAACCACTACGGCCAGTAAAATCCAACTTAATATTATAAAACTAAAAAGCGCTAGCATCTTGGCAAAACACCTTTCAAGAGTATAAAACATCACACCTCACTTCACATTTAAATAAGCATATCAATTAAATAATTAAAATTAATTTAAACATACAGCTCATTAACTTAATAACAGCATCTTCCAATTACATTCTAAATTCAAACCACTAGGTGTCTGCATATCATACTTCAGGATAAAAACAGTTTCTTTGTAAAGCAATTTACTTTTCAGTTCTGCACTATTAGAAACTCACTTTTTCCAAAATAGTCCCTTGTAAATTTCATTATTCCCCCCATGACAAGCAAAAAAATGTGATGCTATTGGAATATCTAGTCTGTTGTTTCTAATATCCCGTAAATTATCCTGAAGTTTTACTTTAAAAGATCTTTTTCTTTTATGTTACATTAACAGTCTGAGAAGTGACTGGACCTACCTGAATTTAAATGTCTTCAAGTGTAAAATCTGCACTATGGCCTAGTTGTCCAAATGAAATATGACCTTTTTGTTCTGGAAATGCTCTTGCTATACTACCATGGCCACCCTAATGGGCAGGAGCTCAAGGAAGGGAATGTCCAGTCTCAGTTCTGTAAACCAAGAGGAAGGTCAGTGGAATGAAAACTATTGTCCCTGGAAAAAAGCCTCCATCCCCCCCCCCCTCCCCCTGCTGTATCAGTGAAAAAATGGAGCACTAGGGCCGGGACCCAGTCGTCCTGCCAGAATGAAATACCATTGTATTGGGATAGAAGAAAGCAGCAAATGCACAAAAATTCCTCAATTCTTCCCATGACAATAACCAGGTGAAGTTTGAGTCGTCTGCCATTAAGCAAGTTGGCCAGAGCACTAGTGAAGGTTCTGTCTGGTGCCACTGCTCTACAAGCAAAGTTAAGGAGAACTAAAATCTGCGTGACTTCCACAATTTTGACTTGTTAGCTGCAGTGAAGCTGGAGATGCCATCTCCTAGGCATGGTAACTTTTCAGAAGCCTGAAAGAGAATGAAGTCACATCAGTCTCCAAACCCAGGAAAGCTAAAGGTTTGACAGGACCTTTCATTTTTTTCTTCTGCCAACTGACCCCCAGCTATTTGCGCCATAACTTTTAACTGTCCAGAATTTTGCAGAATGTCCAGATTTTTGTCTCATATTTTTGGTATTTTGCTCATATAACTTTTTGGTTTTCTGGCAAATCAGTGAGGACTGAATTCACTAAATAATGACAGACATTTAAGTCTCAGAGTTCATATCTTTCAGAAAATGCTTGCTAATACAAAACCTTTTATTCCATCAACTTTCTAAGTTTATACAGGCAATATTTAAAATCTGTCCCTATTTTTGGGCCTTTGTCCCCCATTATTTTTGGCTTTGTCCAGATTTCTTTGCTAAGAAGTTGAGAGATATGCTTTGCACAATTGAATGAAACACTGCATTCTGTCCCTGGCACCCTCTTCTCCATTACCCACAATAAAAAAAAAATCACACAGGTAATGTAAGGCTGCATGGTGGGGGGGGCCCTCTGTTGTCAGCATCAGTGTAGGACCTAGCTGAACTTCTCAAACATAGAACATGCCACAGCTTATCCATGGACATGGTTATATCAAAATAAAACTGACTTTGAAAGCATATTAGTATAGTAGTGGTATATATTATTGGTTGCAGTTGTACAGAACGAAAATGGTATATAGGACAAACGAAGCGTAGGGTTAAACTAAGAATTTTGGAACATCTGGGAGATATTAGGAACAGTAGACTTGATAGTCCAGTTGCAAGCCATTTTTACCAATTTCATAACGGAGAACAAACTGGTTTTGTATTTAGTATTTTGGCAAGACCTTGGGGAATAGGGGAAAATAATAGAAATTTTCAAACTAATTTATTGAATATGGAATCTAAATTTATTATTAATTATGGTACTCTATTTCCTAATGGTATGAATTTAGAAGTATAATTATTATTATAAAAATATTATTTATTGTATTTTGTATGTATTTCTTTAAAATTTAATATATATGAAATTGATTGATTGTTTAATTGATGTGATTGACTAAGTAAGGTGTGTATTTATACTGGTTTATGTAAAACAGTGTTATTCCATGTGAAGGCGAAGGCCGAGGTACCAGAATTCAGTAAAGAAAATTTTCAAGCCAGTTTTGCTGCTTCATTTGTTTTGTTTGTCGTTGGAACTTCGATTTGGATACCTTGTGATCCAGAAGTGTTTTTTTGAAAGCATATGCCGAACAGTGGCCAATCCACCTGCTGGACTGGCAGCAGGAAAAAAAAGCAGCTTCAGTATCAAGTTTATCAAGCCACAGGTCTGGAAAACTGCTTATGATCTGGATGGTGTCATACATCAAGGCACAGTGAACCTTCACATCTTCTTGAGAAAGACAGTCAGGAGTGACAGGTGATGGATAAATCTAAACTCTGTTCCTCTCTTCTTGGGTACAAGTCCCAAAAGAGCAATTTGGAAGGATGGAAAAGAGGGAATTTCTTCATGACCAGTGATCCGACCCACCAATATCGTTTTGTCAGGCAGGATGTGCACCATGTGCTCTTTACCAGAGACAGACCTCAGATTATGACACAACACAAAAGTAGGGGATGCCTTGTATTTTATGAAAGTCCATTGGTAAAACTTGAAAAAATCTGTTTCTTTGCCGGGTGGATATGAATAATTAGCCAGCAAAGTGGCCAGGATACACATTTTGATGGGCAGGTACAAGGGATTACTTACAAAAAGAGCTCCAAAAAGACTGAATTCCCCTATAGTCCTCAAAGCATATACTGCTTCTACTGATTGATTCCACCTAAAAGGAGCACTGGCACTGATCCACAGTGGCTGCAGGCCTGCCAGATACTGACTCTTCCTTAACCCAATTTTTCACTAAAGGATCCCCCTTTCTATACTATTAGCAAACATGCACAAAGCAGCATGTGGGCCAGATGCAAGATCCACTAGTAAATGCCCAGCATGTTGTAGTCCTGCCTCTCTGATCATCCCTAACTTCAGGGATTATAAACTTAGATCCATCTATTATTTCCCTGAGCCAAGTGCCAATGTGCTGCTCCTCCCTTCTGATGGAACTATTCACTGCCCACAAGTTCCTGAATTTCTGGTCAACCCTTTGTACCCTTTGGTACCTCTTTACCTTTGATTTGGTTGACAGATATATATATATATATATATATATATATATATATATATATATATATATATATATATATATCCTCTTCATATGATCAAGATTCCAGAACATTGAACCTCTGATCATCAAAGACCAGAGGATGGAAGTTGGAAGTTCCGGAATATTGAACCTTGTGAATGGAGATTGCCATACAGTGTAGAACAGGAGCTTAACCATTCTCTTCACTGTAGTGTGATCTCGGAGTTGATATATTTAAGTAGCAGGGGCTATGGGGGTGCAGGGGGGTTTGCCCCCTGCAAAAATGTGAAATCAGAAGCGGGTTTTTTTGTAGGTTCGATATTGCAGAACTTTGATCCTCTGGTCTTCAATGATCACTGGTTTGATGTTCCGGAATATCGATCATATGAAGTTGACCCATACACACAGACACACACACACACACACACACACACACACACACATATATATATATATATATATATATATATATATACCAAATAATTCTCAATCTACACTAAACAGAAATGTGTGTAGCATTCAGCAACTCAACAGAAAACATTGTGACTGAAACAGCAGTGATAGCAACCTAAAATACCAGAGAAATGTGACTGTAAATAATCAGGCATTACCATGGATATAGAATCTGAACTTTGAAGTCCACAAAGTATCACAAAACAAGGCACCCCAGTGCAAATATGGACTTAACCATAGCAAGGGGATGGTCTGGTTGAACAGACTGAAATGCAGAGGGGACTATATCACATACTGTGCTGCTTATTTCTCAAGAATCTAGCTGAGTGTAAAGCAGCTAGTTTGCTCACTGAGAGGCATTACCCCTAGAATGTTGCTTTACAGCAATCCTAGACTTTTTCCCCTACCCCAACAACTCCAAATTTAGTTAGTTACAAACTCCAATTGCACTTTCCCTCGTAGATCACAAAAAGAGGATCCACATCCATGAATGTGTACTTTCCTACTGAATGTGTAGCCAGCCTTGTGGAGATGGGCATCCTGGAACAATGTAGCAATTTTGTCATGTTTACTGATAACCTCCTTGTTCTTAAGCATACTGACACAATATCCAAGAGATGTAATTACACTAGGGGAAGCTCTCACATACAGACACTGATATCTTCAAGCAGGTTGCCATTAACATATATACACATACTACACCCACTATGGATCAGACACATAAACTCACATATACTTAGGCTCTTAAGTGCAATCTACTCAAACTTCAAAGGCTACGTTGCCCACAGTGACCTCCCAAACAGTCTTCAAAGACAACACTCTCCAGGACACATACAACCACATCTCACAATGTCTCATCCTCTACACCATCCAATATATTGATCATTAGAGACACTGTTGTCAGACACACTGATGCCCCAGTCAACAGGTTAAGCAAGGAGATAGTCATGGTCAGGTTGCCTATCAGGGGCAGAGATCACCAGATTACATATACACTTAGGACTTTGAACCACAAGTGCTAGTATGACTCTGTCATAGTCCATGTGGATGTTAATAACCCAAGATGTACCTCCCTGGACTATATGAAGAGAGACATAATAGAGGTTTCAGATTCTGTGTCCCATGCAGGTATGAGCCTAGCACTTAGCAGCATCCAACCTTCTCCAAGAATGATACCACAATATAACAGAAGATGATTGACTTTAACAATTGGCTTAGTTACTGGTGTCATACTAAGGGGATCCAATATTTGTCAGCTTGGGAGGACATAATTAGCAAACCAAGCTGATTTACCAGGGATGGTCTGCACCTGTCCCCACTAGCCTCTTGGATGTTGGCCAAAACATTATCCACCCCTATAGTCCCAATCTGATAAACCTTCTGACATAGTTAAGTCTACTCAAGGAAAACTAAGGGTGTTACTGCTCAATGCTAGAAGTCTTCACAAGAAGCACCCCTCCCTGGAAGCACTCCGCACTCTGGAGAGTGTTGATATCTGTGCAGTTACTGAGGTATGGTTTAAAGCTGCAGAAAGCACCCCGGCAGTGCAAGGCTATAATGCCTTCCATATATTTAGACCAGCTACCACATAAGAAGGGACAAGAAGTGGAAGTGTATCAATCTGCATAGAAAATAAGTACACATCAAGACTGGTCAAACGGTCTGACACACATGAGTTAATCCATGTCCAACTAACCTTAGGTAAAGTCTCATACCATATCCTTGCTAGCTATAGGTCCCCATCTATAACCCAGGATAACCACATTAAGTAACTGAATACTTGAGGGAGCATTATCTGCTCTCCAGGACTTTTTGAGTGTACCAACTGCAGTGTTTTCTAGGAGGCAGCCACAAAACACAAGCACATTGACCTAGATGTACCGAAGCAGTGATGGCTTACATCATAAAATGCATTGATGATGTCACAGAGATCAGAAGCATTATCACAAGAGCTAACCAAAAGCCATGGCTTGCAAGTAAGGTCTGTGATCTTCTGATGGCATGAAATTCAGCATTCAGGGCAAATGACAAGGAAGCCTTAAGTGTGCCAAGGGCAAACCTGAAGAAAGGCATAAAAGAGGCTAAGAGGGAATATGGGAGGATGGTACTAAACCACTTTGCGGACATGAGGGATATCAAATGGTTGTGGCAGGGTATACAACAAATTACGGACTATAAAATGAGAGCTACACAATGCGATGATAACACTGACTTCCTTCGACAGGCTGAATACCTTTTTTTGGAAGATTTGAGGAGAGGAGCACCAAAACCGTGCAAAGGTTACACACAGAGCAGTATGATGAAGTACTCAGCCTTAGCCTGATGGAAGTAAAAAGGATGCTACAGAAGGTCAATTCCAGAAAGGTCACCAATCCAGATAATATCTTGAGTAAGGTGTTAAAGAGCTGCGCAAAACCACCTATGTAGAGTACTCACGGATATATTTAACACCTCACTTGGCCTAGCAAAGGTCCCTTCATGTTACAAAGTAACAAATATCATCCCTCTACCCAAAAAAGACACACCCTCCAGCTTGAGTGACTTCAGTCCTGTTGAACTAAGACCCACAGTTATGAAATGTTTTGAGAGGTTAGTCAAGAAACACCTGTCTGTGGAACTACCATCAATTTTTGATCCACTACAGTTTGCCTACAGAGAAAACAGATCTATGACTGATGCAATAGCGGTTGCATTGTATCTTGCTCTTGAGAATCTGGAGAGCAAGGACAGCTATGTGAGAATGCTGTTCATCGACTTTAGCTCAGCATTTAACAAAGTTGTCCCTATGCAATAAGCTAGTACATCTGGGCATCAACAAACACCTCTGCAATTGGATCCTGGACTTTTTGATTAACAGGCCACTGAAGGTTTGTGTGGGCAAGACTGCCAAAAGGAGCATAACACTTAACACAGGTGTTCCTCAGAGTTGCGTTCTCAGCCCTCTATTGTTTGCTATCATAACCCATGAATGCACAGCAAGCTTTAGTACAAATCATATCATCAAGTTTTCTGATGACACCACAGTCATGGTTCTCATCAGGAAAGAGAATGAGAGTGCATACAGAGAAGAGTTTAACACACTGATTGCCTGGTGTGCAAGAAACAACCTTGACCCGAATGTAAGTAAAACAAAAGAGATCATTATAGACTATAGGAAGAGTCAATCACCCCATACGCCACTTCTGATCAACGGCGAGATGGTGGAAAGGGTATGCAGTACCAAATTCTTCGGAGTTCATATCTCTGATGATCTCTCAGTCTGGGAACACCTGCCACATAGTGAAGAAAGCACACCAAAGGCCTCCACTTTTTGAGAAGCACTTTTCACCTTCTACAGAGCAGCAATTGAAAGCATCCTAATATCCAATTTTTTGGTATAGTATGAGAGCTGTTCGGTCACAGATAAGAAATCACTGCAGAGAGTGGTGAGAGTAGCCAAGAGGATAACTGGCATTAGTCTGTCCACAATCCAGTATCTTTATAAATCAAGGAGCCTAAAGGGAGCCACTAAAATACTAAATGATGCAACTCATCCTGCAAACAATCTGTCTATGAGCCTGTCATCCAGTAAAAGATACCACAGTATTCGATGCAGGACAACTAGATTCAAATGCAGTTTTATTCCGAAGGTGATCAGTAATTCCAACATTAGGTCTGATCACTGACAGGTCAGAAAGTTGGGACTTCCCATTTACTGTGCAATGTTATTTTATCTATTATTTATTAAGCCCAGCCAACCAATCTAATGTATACTCTAACCCAGGTGCAATATTTTTCTTCAGCTGCTACTGTGTGTTTGTTCAGTTCACCCATAATGTTGTACATGGTTCATGTGCAATACTATTACCAGAACTTTGCTGCTAGATTTGTATTTTTAGTATCCTAACAAGTGCGTGTTTCTAGGAATATATGTAGCTATATACTTAAGTGTAGAGCTGATTGTTGTTGTTTTAAATTATGTCTTTTTATGTATGTGATTTCTTTTTTGTCTGCCCCATGAAGAGCTGATTGCATGGAATCTCATTTAATCTACACTTATGTAGATCTAAATGACAACAAAGTTACTTTTGACTTTTGACTTTGACTTGAATATACTGGAGTCATTCATAATTCAGTCCAGCAACATATTCATGGGTGATTTCAACTATCCCACCATAAACTGGGATGCATACACAAATACTAACATCATCATCATTATCATTCAACCTCTTTTTTCCTATTTTTCTACATGGGGTCAGGGTATTGTGTTAACTTTTGCCATCTTTCTTGATTTAGTGCCATACCACTGCCTTCTTTAACACTCAAGCCTGACTGTCGCAGACCTTCTCTTACACAATCCATCCACTTTTTTTCTGGATGTCCTTGTTTCCTCTTACCTTCTTCCTCTATGTCCCAAATCTTCTTCACTAGGTTGTCTTCTGCTTTTCAACACATATGTCTGAGCCACCATAATCTGTTCTCTTTGATTTTTTCTGCAATTGGAGCTATTTTAGCTTCTGCTCTTATGTCCTCATTCCGTTATCTGTCCCACAGTGTGCATCCTACCACCTTTCTCAAGCACTTCTTTTCCATCACCTCTAGCTTCCTCATCTGCTCTGCATTTACTGCCCAGATTTCTGTACCATACAGTAGTACTGGTTGCACCACTGTCTTATACACTTTACTTTTCAGCTTCTTTAGCATTCTTCTGTCATTCACTACACCTGAGACTCTATGCCAGTTGGCTGCAGCCCCTCTGATTCTAGCTTTGACCTCTTTATTCAGTCTTCCTTCTCCTCAACCACCCCTCCTAGATACTTGAAGCTATTAACCTGTTCCACTATCTTCCCTTCTATCTCAATTCTCATCTTTTCTGATTTCCCCAATTTGCTGCCATTATCATTGTCTTATGTTAGTTTCATCCCATGTACCTTCAGTTTTGCATTTCTTTCCCCTATCCTTTGCTGACATTCTTGCTCAAAGTCCACCTATAATGCCACATTGTCTGCATACAGCAACTTTGTTGATCTGTCCCTCCAACATGCTTGCTAATGTAGTCCATCACCAGTATGAATAGCAGTGGGCTCAGAGTTGAACCCTGGTGCACACCTACTCCCACTGGGAACCCTCTGTGAGGCAGAACACTGTTCATACTTGAGTAGTTGGGTCCTTGTACATAGCCTGCTCTAATTCTACCAATGTTTCTGGGACTTAGATCCACCTCAATACTGCCCAAATCAGCTTTCTTGGGACCTTGTTATATGCTTTCTTCAAGTCTAGCAATGCCCAGTTGGACTCTTTCCTCATCTGTAGCTTCTTCTCAACTATCTGTCTCACAGCAAACATCAGGTCAGTTGTGCTGTATCAAGATCTGAATCCAAACTGCTCATCTCCCATCTTACATTCTACTACTCTGCATATCCATTTATCAGTCACCCTCTCCAGAACTTTCATGCAATGCGACAGGAGTTTGATGCCTCTATACTGTTCACAGTTGTGGATGTCCCCTTTGTTCTTGAACACTGGCATGAGTTTGTTTATTCCCATGTCATCTGGGATACTCCTTACTCTTCACTCTGCTATGAGTACCCTCGGGAGCCATTTCTTTCCTATCTCACTTAACATCTTTATCATATCTGCTGTGACCTCATCGGAGCTTGCTGCTTTCTCGTACTTCATTTTCCTTTGTGCAATTCTTACTTCTTCTAGAATGGGCTCCTCTACTTCTCTCATTGTAGGCTGTGTCTGGGGCAGTACAGCTTTTGTGGGGTTTTCTTCATTCAGAAGCTGCTGTAAATACTCCTTCCATCTGCCTTTGATGTCCTGTAGGCTGGTGTGTAGGTTGCTGCTGGCTTATGAAGGGTGCCTGACTATCTTCTTTATCTTTCTGTCCTTGTCTTGCGACTATAGTTTCTTTGTGCCACCTACTGTCACTTTCCAAAAGCTGGTAGGGTGCATCCAATGCCCTGTTCTTTGCTATTGCAACTCCTTTCTTAGCTTCTTTGTTAGACAACTAGTATTCCTTCCTAGTCTGGTCAATCTTTTCTATCTCCCACTTTTTCCTGCACTCCTTCTTTCTTTTGATGACTTCCTGGACTTCTGCATTCCACCAACAGCTTTCCTTATGTACCTTATTTCCATATCTAGCTTGGCCACATATCTATTCTATAGTCCTCACACATGCTGTTTTGAGGCACTGCCATTCTTCTTCAACTCCACCTATTTCTTCTTCTTGAGATGCTAGAGCACTAAGTAATTCCTTGAACTGTTGAACTTTCTCTCCAGTCAACTTCTAGGTCTTCACCTTGGTCTCTCTTGTCCTTAGAGCCTTCTCTGACCACTGCTTACAGCTGAATATGGCAACCAATGGTTTATGCTGTGGGCTAACTGTTTCACTGGGGATGCCTTTGCAATCACTGATTCTACACCAGTGCCCTTCCCTTACTAGGAGGAAGTCTACCTGAGTTGCATGTTGGCCACTCTTGTATGTGATCTTGTGACTGTCTGTCTTTCTGAACCATTTGTTGGCTACTATCAAGCCATTTGCCAGAAAGAAATCTAGAATGTCCCTTCCTTCTTTATTCCTGTTGCCCCACCCATGTGGACCCAAGCAGTCATCATATCATGTTCTGTCCTGATATGTGCATTTAAGTCCCCCATTATCGACACCAATTCATGTTGTCCTGCTTTATCATTATCAACGCCAGTTCATGTTGTCCTGCTTAATCTAGCAGATCCTGCAACTGCTGTCTGAATGCACTCTTTTCCTCAGTATCACAACCCTGATGGGGGGCATAAACTGAGATTATGAATACTACACTATCATTACACTGGAGTCTGATTGCCATGAGTCTGTCACTAATTCTGATGATATCCCTCACTGCCTTCTGAGGCCTCTCTCTTGCCATAATTCCCACATATTTCTAGCCTCTCCTCCTCCTGGGTAGTAGACTCTGGATCACAAGCCAAGTGGCTTCACTGCACTGTCCTTCCCTCTTGTCTCTTGGATACATAGGATGTCCAGCCTCCTCCATATCATCATGCAATTTTTCACTAAAGGATCCCCCTTTCTATACTATTAGCAAACATGCACAAAGCAGCATGTGGGCCAGATGCAAGATCCACTAGTAAATGCCCAGCATGTTGTAGTCCTGCCTCTCTGATCATCCCTAACTTCAGGGATTATAAACTTAGATCCATCTATTATTTCCCTGAGCCAAGTGCCAATGTGCTGCTCCTCCCTTCTGATGGAACTATTCACTGCCCACAAGTTCCTGAATTTCTGGTCAACCCTTTGTACCCTTTGGTACCTCTTTACCTTTGATTTGGTTGACAGATATATATATATATATATATATATATATATATATATATATATATATATATATATATATATATATATATATCCTCTTCATATGATCAAGATTCCAGAACATTGAACCTCTGATCATCAAAGACCAGAGGATGGAAGTTGGAAGTTCCGGAATATTGAACCTTGTGAATGGAGATTGCCATACAGTGTAGAACAGGAGCTTAACCATTCTCTTCACTGTAGTGTGATCTCGGAGTTGATATATTTAAGTAGCAGGGGCTATGGGGGTGCAGGGGTGTTTGCCCTGCAAAATGTGAAATCAGAAGCGGGTTTTTTTGTAGGTTCGATATTGCAGAACTTTGATCCTCTGGTCTTCAATGATCACTGGTTTGATGTTCCGGAATATCGATCATATGAAGTTGACCCATACACACAGACACACACACACACACACACACACACACACACACACATATATATATATATATATATATATATATATATATATATATATATATATACCAAATAATTCTCAATCTACACTAAACAGAAATGTGTGTAGCATTCAGCAACTCAACAGAAAACATTGTGACTGAAACAGCAGTGATAGCAACCTAAAATACCAGAGAAATGTGACTGTAAATAATCAGGCATTACCATGGATATAGAATCTGAACTTTGAAGTCCACAAAGTATCACAAAACAAAGCACCCCAGTGCAAATATGGACTTAACCATAGCAAGGGGATGGTCTGGTTGAACAGACTGAAATGCAGAGGGGACTATATCACATACTGTGCTGCTTATTTCTCAAGAATCTAGCTGAGTGTAAAGCAGCTAGTTTGCTCACTGAGAGGCATTACCCCTAGAATGTTGCTTTACAGCAATCCTAGACTTTTTCCCCTACCCCAACAACTCCAAATTTAGTTAGTTACAAACTCCAATTGCACTTTCCCTCGTAGATCACAAAAAGAGGATCCACATCCATGAATGTGTACTTTCCTACTGAATGTGTAGCCAGCCTTGTGGAGATGGGCATCCTGGAACAATGTAGCAATTTTGTCATGTTTACTGATAACCTCCTTGTTCTTAAGCATACTGACACAATATCCAAGAGATGTAATTACACTAGGGGAAGTTCTCACATACAGACACTGATATCTTCAAGCAGGTTGCCATTAACATATATACACATACTACACCCACTATGGATCAGACACATAAACTCACATATACTTAGGCTCTTAAGTGCAATCTACTCAAACTTCAAAGGCTACGTTGCCCACAGTGACCTCCCAAACAGTCTTCAAAGACAACACTCTCCAGGACACATACAACCACATCTCACAATGTCTCATCCTCTACACCATCCAATATATTGATCATTAGAGACACTGTTGTCAGACACACTGATGCCCCAGTCAACAGGTTAAGCAAGGAGATAGTCATGGTCAGGTTGCCTATCAGGGCAGAGGTCACCAGATTACATATACACTTAGGACTTTGAACCACAAGTGCTAGTATGACTCTGTCATAGTCCATGTGGATGTTAATAACCCAAGATGTACCTCCCTGGACTATATGAAGAGAGACATAATAGAGGTTTCAGATTCTGTGTCCCATGCAGGTGTGAGCCTAGCACTTAGCAGCATCCAACCTTCTCCAAGAATGATACCACAATATAACAGAAGATGATTGACTTTAACAATTGGCTTAGTTACTGGTGTCATACTAAGGGGATCCAATATTTGTCAGCTTGGGAGGACATAATTAGCAAACCAAGCTGATTTACCAGGGATGGTCTGCACCTGTCCCCACTAGCCTCTTGGATGTTGGCCAAAACATTATCCACCCCTATAGTCCCAATCTGATAAACCTTCTGACATAGTTAAGTCTACTCAAGGAAAACTAAGGGTGTTACTGCTCAATGCTAGAAGTCTTCACAAGAAGCACCCTCCCTGGAAGCACTCCGCACTCTGGAGAGTGTTGATATCTGTGCAGTTACTGAGGTATGGTTTAAAGCTGCAGAAAGCACCCCGGCAGTGCAAGGCTATAATGCCTTCCATATATTTAGACCAGCTACCACATAAGAAGGGACAAGAAGTGGAAGTGTATCAATCTGCATAGAAAATAAGTACAAATCAAGACTGGTCAAACGGTCTGACACACATGAGTTAATCCATGTCCAACTAACCTTAGGTAAAGTCTCATACCATATCCTTGCTAGCTATAGGTCCCCATCTATAACCCAGGATAACCACATTAAGTAACTGAATACTTGAGGGAGCATTATCTGCTCTCCAGGACTTTTTGAGTGTACCAACTGCAGTGTTTTCTAGGAGGCAGCCACAAAACACAAGCACATTGACCTAGATGTACCGAAGCAGTGATGGCTTACATCATAAAATGCATTGATGATGTCACAGAGATCAGAAGCATTATCACAAGAGCTAACCAAAAGCCATGGCTTGCAAGTAAGGTCTGTGATCTTCTGATGGCATGAAATTCAGCATTCAGGGCAAATGACAAGGAAGTCTTAAGTGTGCCAAGGGCAAACCTGAAGAAAGGCATAAAAGAGGCTAAGAGGGAATATGGGAGGATGGTACTAAACCACTTTATGGACATGAGGGATATCAAATGGTTGTGGCAGGGTATACAACAAATTACGGACTATAAAATGAGAGCTACACAATGCGATGATAACACTGACTTCCTTCGACAGGCTGAATACCTTTTTTTGGAAGATTTGAGGAGAGGAGCACCAAAACCGTGCAAAGGTTACACACAGAGCAGTATGATGAAGTACTCAGCCTTAGCCTGATGGAAGTAAAAGGATGCTACAGAAGGTCAATTCCAGAAAGGTCACCAATCCAGATAATATCTTGAGTAAGGTGTTAAAGAGCTGCGCAAAACCACCTATGTAGAGTACTCACGGATATATTTAACACCTCACTTGGCCTAGCAAAGGTCCATTCATGTTACAAAGTAACAAATATCATCCCTCTACCCAAAAAGACACACCCTCCAGCTTGAGTGACTTCAGTCCTGTTGAACTAAGACCCACAGTTATGAAATGTTTTGAGAGGTTAGTCAAGAAACACCTGTCTGTGGAACTACCATCAATTTTTGATCCACTACAGTTTGCCTACAGAGAAAACAGATCTATGACTGATGCAATAGCGGTTGCATTGTATCTTGCTCTTGAGAATCTGGAGAGCAAGGACAGCTATGTGAGAATGCTGTTCATCGACTTTAGCTCAGCATTTAACAAAGTTGTCCCTATGCAATAAGCTAGTACATCTGGGCATCAACAAACACCTCTGCAATTGGATCCTGGACTTTTTGATTAACAGGCCACTGAAGGTTTGTGTGGGCAAGACTGCCAAAAGGAGCATAACACTTAACACAGGTGTTCCTCAGAGTTGCGTTCTCAGCCCTCTATTGTTTGCTATCATAACCCATGAATGCACAGCAAGCTTTAGTACAAATCATATCATCAAGTTTTCTGATGACACCACAGTCATGGTTCTCATCAGGAAAGAGAATGAGAGTGCATACAGAGAAGAGTTTAACACACTGATTGCCTGGTGTGCAAGAAACAACCTTGACCCGAATGTAAGTAAAACAAAAGAGATCATTATAGACTATAGGAAGAGTCAATCACCCCATCGCCACTTCTGATCAACGAGATGGTGGAAAGGGTATGCAGTACCAAATTCTTCGGAGTTCATATCTCTGATGATCTCTCAGTCTGGGAACACCTGCCACATAGTGAAGAAAGCACACCAAAGGCCTCCACTTTTTGAGAAGCACTTTTCACCTTCTACAGAGCAGCAATTGAAAGCATCCTAATATCCAATTTTTTGGTATAGTATGAGAGCTGTTCGGTCACAGATAAGAAATCACTGCAGAGAGTGGTGAGAGTAGCCAAGAGGATAACTGGCATTAGTCTGTCCACAATCCAGTATCTTTATAAATCAAGGAGCCTAAAGGGAGCCACTAAAATACTAAATGATGCAACTCATCCTGCAAACAATCTGTTTATGAGCCTGTCATTGGGTAAAAGATACCGCAGTATTCCATGCAGGACAACTAGATTCAAAGACAGTTTTTATCCGAAGGTGATCAGACTTCTTAATTCCAACATTAGGTCTGATCACTGACAGGTCAGAAGTTGGGGCTTCCCATTTACTGTGCAATGTTATTTTATCTATTATTTATTAAGCCCAGCCAACCAATCTAATGTATACTCTAACCCAGGTGCAATATTTTTTCTTCAGCTGCTACTGTGTGTTTGTTCAGTTCACCCATAATGTTGTACATGGTTCATGTGCAATACTATTACCAGAACTTTGCTGCTAGATTTGTATTTTTAGTATCTTAACAAGTGCGTGTTTCTAGGAATATATGTAGCTATATACTTAAGTGTAGAGCTGATTGTTGTTGTTTTAAATTATGTCTTTTTATGTATGTGATTTCTTTTTTGTCTGCCCCATGAAGAGCTGATTGCATGGAATCTCATTTAATCTACACTTATGTAGATCTAAATGACAACAAAGTTACTTTTGACTTTTGACTTTGACTTGAATATACTGGAGTCATTCATAATTCAGTCCAGCAACATATTCATGGGTGATTTCAACTATCCCACCATAAACTGGGATGCATACACAAATACTAACATCATCATCATTATCATTCAACCTCTTTTTTCCTATTTTTCTACATGGGGTCAGGGTATTGTGTTAACTTTTGCCATCTTTCTTGATTTAGTGCCATACCACTGCCTTCTTTAACACTCAAGCCTGACTGTCGCAGACCTTCTCTTACACAATCCATCCACTTTTTTTCTGGATGTCCTTGTTTCCTCTTACCTTCTTCCTCTATGTCCCAAATCTTCTTCACTAGGTTGTCTTCTGCTTTTCAACACATATGTCTGAGCCACCATAATCTGTTCTCTTTGATTTTTTCTGCAATTGGAGCTATTTTAGCTTCTGCTCTTATGTCCTCATTCCGTTATCTGTCCCACAGTGTGCATCCTACCACCTTTCTCAAGCACTTCTTTTCCATCACCTCTAGCTTCCTCATCTGCTCTGCATTTACTGCCCAGATTTCTGTACCATACAGTAGTACTGGTTGCACCACTGTCTTATACACTTTACTTTTCAGCTTCTTTAGCATTCTTCTGTCATTCACTACACCTGAGACTCTATGCCAGTTGGCTGCAGCCCCTCTGATTCTAGCTTTGACCTCTTTATTCAGTCTTCCCTTCTCCTCAACCACCCCTCCTAGATACTTGAAGCTATTAACCTGTTCCACTATCTTCCCTTCTATCTCAATTCTCATCTTTTTCTGATTTCCCCAATTTGCTGCCATTATCATTGTCTTATGTTAGTTTCATCCCATGTGCCTTCAGTTTTGCATTCCATTCCCCTATCCTTGGCTGAAGTTCTTGCTCAGAGTCTACCTATAATGCCACATTGTCTGCATACAGCAACTTTGTTGATCTGTCCCCTCCAACATGCTTGCTAATGTAGTCCATCACCAGTATGAACAGCAGTGGGCTCAGAGTTGAACCCTGGTGCACACCTACTCCCACTGGGAACCCCTCTGTGAGGCAGAACACTGTTCATACTTGAGTAGTTGGGTCCTTGTACATAGCCTGCTCTAATTCTACCAATGTTTCTGGGACTTAGATCCACCTCAATACTGCCCAAATCAGCTTTCTTGGGACCTTGTTATATGCTTTCTTCAAGTCTAGCAATGCCCAGTTGGACTCTTTCCTCATCTGTAGCTTCTTCTCAACTATCTGTCTCACAGCAAACATCAGGTCAGTTGTGCTGTATCAAGATCTGAATCCAAACTGCTCATCTCCCATCTTACATTCTACTACTCTGCATATCCATTTATCAGTCACCCTCTCCAGAACTTTCATGCAATGCGACAGGAGTTTGATGCCTCTATACTGTTCACAGTTGTGGATGTCCCCTTTGTTCTTGAACACTGGCATGAGTTTGTTTATTCCCATGTCATCTGGGATACTCCTTACTCTTCACTCTGCTATGAGTACCCTCGGGAGCCATTTCTTTCCTATCTCACTTAACATCTTTATCATATCTGCTGTGACCTCATCGGAGCTTGCTGCTTTCTCGTACTTCATTTTCCTTTGTGCAATTCTTACTTCTTCTAGAATGGGCTCCTCTACTTCTCTCATTGTAGGCTGTGTCTGGGGCAGTACAGCTTTTGTGGGGTTTTCTTCATTCAGAAGCTGCTGTAAATACTCCTTCCATCTGCCTTTGATGTCCTGTAGGCTGGTGTGTAGGTTGCTGCTGGCTTATGAAGGGTGCCTGACTATCTTCTTTATCTTTCTGTCCTTGTCTTGCGACTATAGTTTCTTTGTGCCACCTACTGTCACTTTCCAAAAGCTGGTAGGGTGCATCCAATGCCCTGTTCTTTGCTATTGCAACTCCTTTCTTAGCTTCTTTGTTAGACAACTAGTATTCCTTCCTAGTCTGGTCAATCTTTTCTATCTCCCACTTTTTCCTGCACTCCTTCTTTCTTTTGATGACTTCCTGGACTTCTGCATTCCACCAACAGCTTTCCTTATGTACCTTATTTCCATATCTAGCTTGGCCACATATCTATTCTATAGTCCTCACACATGCTGTTTTGAGGCACTGCCATTCTTCTTCAACTCCACCTATTTCTTCTTCTTGAGGTGCTAGAGCACTAAGTAATTCCTTGAACTGTTGAACTTTCTCTCCAGTCAACTTCTAGGTCTTCACCTTGGTCTCTCTTGTCCTTAGAGCCTTCTCTGACCACTGCTTACAGCTGAATATGGCAACCAATGGTTTATGCTGTGGGCTAACTGTTTCACTGGGGATGCCTTTGCAATCACTGATTCTACACCAGTGCCCTTCCCTTACTAGGAGGAAGTCTACCTGAGTTGCATGTTGGCCACTCTTGTATGTGATCTTGTGACTGTCTGTCTTTCTGAACCATTTGTTGGCTACTATCAAGCCATTTGCCAGAAAGAAATCTAGAATGTCCCTTCCTTCTTTATTCCTGTTGCCCCACCCATGTGGACCCAAGCAGTCATCATATCATGTTCTGTCCTGATATGTGCATTTAAGTCCCCCATTATCGACACCAATTCATGTTGTCCTGCTTTATCATTATCAACGCCAGTTCATGTTGTCCTGCTTAATCTAGCAGATCCTGCAACTGCTGTCTGAATGCACTCTTTTCCTCAGTATCACAACCCTGATGGGGGGCATAAACTGAGATTATGAATACTACACTATCATTACACTGGAGTCTGATTGCCATGAGTCTGTCACTAATTCTGATGATATCCCTCACTGCCTTCTGAGGCCTCTCTCTTGCCATAATTCCCACATATTTCTAGCCTCTCCTCCTCCTGGGTAGTAGACTCTGGATCACAAGCCAAGTGGCTTCACTGCACTGTCCTTCCCTCTTGTCTCTTGGATACATAGGATGTCCAGCCTCCTCCATATCATCATGTCATCCACTTCCAAGCTGTGTCCTGTCAGTGAACCTACATTGAGTGTAGCAACTCTCAGATGTTATGTAGTCCAATCTCGCCTACATTCTTACCCGTGGGTTCAGAGCCGAATATCGGCTCCGACTCGGCCAAACATTTTCTAGCTTGAAGTCTTCTATTGGCTGGACTAAGCAGGTATCCCATGCTGCACTGCTCCATTTCCCCAGATCTCATTTGCCGCTTGTGTAGCTCAGACGTGGTCTTGTTCTTGGCTGTGGCTAAGTACCCTTTTTTCTTGTTATTCTGAGAAACCTGTTATACACAAAAAGCTATTTTAATAGCTATTTCTAGTTGTGTTGGTATTTCTGTTGTGTGATTGTGGTTTGTGGTATCCCATTTACTGTTCTATTGGGCTAGGCCTGTTTCAGTTAGAGGACCTAGTCCTCCCCTCTTGTCCTGTAGTGTTTTGCTTCTAAAACCGTTTGAGTTAGAGGTTTTAGTGTCTGTTTCCCTTCTGTGTACGTAGTCAGAAAACCATTTTAGTTAGAGGTTTTTTTAGCCCTAGTCCTCTCCGTGTGTGTCCCTTCTGAGGATTGTGTGTGCTGTATTGTGTAAGGAAACTTGTTCCCGCATTTAGTAGGGTTGCATGTCTGTGTCGTTTTTCCTGTCAGACAGTGACTGGTTCTTGTTGTGGTTTTTGGTTTTACTGGTAAAGAAAATGTCTAAAGATTCCAAGGAGCACAAACCTTCGGGTTTTAAAAAGTGCTCTAAGTGTGGTTACAAGATGTCCATCACCGATGGATATTCTGTTTGCATTTATTGTCTGGGATCGATCCATCTGCAGGAGTCCTGCAGCTTCTGCCATGCTTTTAGTCCCAGAGTGCTCCAAGAAAGAAAGAATAAGCTAATTCTAAAGGGACTCTTGAAACCCTCATTCGAAGAGACCATGGATTCTGCTTCCAGTTCTAAGTCAAAATCCTCAAAATCAAAAAAGAGATCTCCGGCTCCTTCAGTTTCCTCGGAGCCATTGGAGAAAGTCACAAAACTTGCTTCGACCTCCTCAGCTCCACTGTCCTCAGGGCCACAGGAAGAGTCGGTGTTGATGGTACCGGCAGAGGTTCCAATTATATTGGAACCTCTTCGGAGCCGATCGCCCAGTCTTAAACCAGTGTCGCCTGAGAGGAGATCTTGATCTCCCTCCCTGTCCCCCAAATCCTCCAGGACCCTTTCAGATGTGGATGTTGATAGGGTGGTGCAGAGGCTTCTCCAGTCACCGGCTTTGGCAAAATTATTTCCCATCCCAGTCGGCTCCGGAGCCCGTCCCGATACATTCTTCGATCATTCCTCCTCTGAGCGCATCTTTGTCTTCGGAGCCAGAATGTTCCGCTCCATGTGATGTTCCTAGGTTGGTTCCGATGGCCCCTCCGGGCCTATCGGTACTGACATTGGCTCCAACCCCATCGGCGCCGTCCACGGGGTTCGGGACTTGGGATTCTTCAGTCGGGCCTGAGGGGGACACCTTGGGACACATTTCAGTTCCTAGTCTCCCGCTCAGTGCCTCGGCTCGAGGAACCCCAACTCCTGTCATGGTATTGGAGGCTAGCCGGTCCTCGGACTTGGGGGTCCTGCCTTTGAGGCCATGCAGACTGCGCTGGCCAGATCATCAGCTACATCATGCGGGTCAATCATTCTGTCCCCTACCACTCCGGTGAGAGCCTCTGATCAACACCTATCTGCAGACTGCGGAGCCCCAAGGCCTAGGGATACCCACACGAGTGGTCCCCAAATTTCTGAGGGCCCTTCAGAGGTCTTGCCTGAGGAGACCCCTAGAAAGAAAATGTGCAAGAGGAAGCACATAGACTCCCACCTCAGATACTGACCTCAAGGAATTGGAGGGGTCCCCCAAGTCATCCTCTGATGATGTTTCCTTCTCCGACATCCTGGAGATATTGAAACAAAGAGGTGACTGGCCGTCCAAAGCCCCCTCCGAGGAGGAGTTGGTCTTCCTGAAGGCCTTTGGTGTTCAGCCTTCCACATCCTGGGTGTCTTCACCCTTCGACGAGCTCCTGGACTTAATTTGTTGGAAGGTGTGGGAGAACCCTGATTCTGTGAAACCCGTGCCCAGGAGACCCATTAAATTTCTTTCTGCTCCCCCGGGCAAGGAGTTTTTGTCCAAAGGAGTCCCTGTGGATGCCATGGTGGTGGCGGCGGCCACTCAGAAGGAAGTAGGAGAGACTTCTTCCTCCGTCCATCCTCCTAACAAGGAGTCTAGGACCATGGACCAGTATGGGAAGCATACCCTCTCGTCAGCAACTTTTTCCTTATGTTCGCTGAACTACCTGTCTCATTTTACTTGGCTCCAGGGAGATCTCCTCAAGGAGTTAGGAGATACTCTTGCAGGTAACGTGCCTGAGGCAATGGCCCAAAAGGTTAACGCCCAGGTGTCTACCCTCAATTCCATCGTTAACTCCTCCATGCAGCTCATTTCATATGCAGCCAAAGGAGCAAGTAGGGCAGCAAGCTCAGGAGTCACCCTTAGAAGGCAAGCCTGGCTGCGCCTTTGTCATTTCGCGGAGGCCTTCAAGTCTTCTTTCACTGATGCCCCCTTTGATGGTTCTTCTTTGTTCAGAACCAAAGTGAAAGACACCCTCACCAGGTGTGAGCAAGAGGGGAAGACCCTGTCTGCTGTAGGGGTCCATTTTTCCCTTCCCTCTAGGCCTTACCCCAAGGCCCAGTGAGGTGGGAAGATGTGGTTCAAAAAATCACAGAGGTTTTTTCCCGGTGCACAAGGTGAGTCCCCTTCCAGAGGCAGAGGAGGGGGAAGTTATTCAGGGAGATGCCACCCTAGAGGCAGAGGGGGCCCCCACAATTTGGGAGACTGCGATTCCTTTTGCGGCTCTCCCTACCATCGTTCCTGATGGGATGCCCAACTGTGCTTTTCCAGAGCTAGTCAGGGGTCGAATATTGTTATACCCAGAAGCCTGGCAAAGCATCACCCAGGACCGATGGGTATTACGAATAATTTCCAGAGGTTATGTCATCCCCTTTTCATCAAACCCCCCCTCCAATCAGAAATATCCTGGACGTTCCACCCAGTTAGAGGGATCATGCAGCCACAGAGGTTTTAAAGCTGCTAGAAAAGGGAGCCATCCAGAGTGTCCCCTCAGACCAAATTGGATTAGGGACTTACTCAAGATTCTTTTTGGTGCCAAAAAGAACCGGGGACCTGAGACCCATATTAGATCTCAGCCAACTGAACAACTATGCACAAAAGTCCAAGTTCTGTATGGTCACACTACAATTAATTCTGCCATTGTTGGGAGAAGAAGTATGGATGTGCTCCATCAATCTCAAGGATGCTTACTACTATGTCAAAATGGACAGGGCATCCAGGAGTCACCTACGTATCCGGCTGGGAGCCAGTCATTTCCAGTTTCGAGCCCTGCCCTTTGGTCTCACCACAGCCCCCAGGGTGTTCACCAAGTGTATGGCAGTGGTGACAGCTCACTTGGGGCATCAAGGATTCCAAGTGTTTCCATATCTGGATGACTGGCTCCTCACTGCCCCCACCAGGCATCTACTAATCCAAACCAGGGACGCTACCATCACTCTCTGTCAACAGTTGGGCATAACACTGAATTGGGAAAAATCTGCCTTGTTGCCCTCACAGTGTGTCATTTTTAAAGCCACGGAGCTAGACACCGTTCAAATGTGAGCCTTTCTACCGCAGGAAAGAATCACAGTCTTACAGCAGCAGGTGCACGCCCTGCTGCCCCTGAGGAAAGTGAAGGCAAGATGGGTTCTCCAACTCCTAGGGACCATGGCAGCCACAATTATTTTAGTCCCTGTAGCAAGATTGCACATGAGGCTCCTTCAATGGCTCCTCTTTGCTCAATGGTCTCTCTAGAGACTTCCACTTTCATAGGTTCATAGGTTCATAGGTTCATACTAGGCTATCTGCCCGAGGGCATTTACAAGCCTAGCCCATAGTTTTGTGGCTTACGCCACCCCTTTAGTATGGGGAACTATACCCATTATTTTGCTGTGCCTCTGTTGAGCAGTGATACTGAGGTAATCCCTGGGGTATATCTGCGATCTCCCATCCATTGGTCAAGATTTCTCTTGAACAAGGCCAGCGAGGTGCTCTGCCTCACATATACCGGGATTTTATTCCACAGCATAGGGAGTCTTTGGGTGATGAATCTATCCCTCCAGCACGTCCTATTAATAGCCGTGTCGAGGTTTAAGTCTCCCGCCCTTGTGGCTCTGATGGATCTAGATTTTTGAGGTGAAGCATATTCATCAAATCTGGGTTTGACATGGCCTTGCATGTTAGGCAAAGGTCACCTCTGAGCAGGTAGCGACTGAATAGAGCTGGAGTTCTTTCAGTCGGGCAGCATAGGACAGATGTTTGAGACCCTTTATCCTTTTGGTGAGGAACTTTTGTGGCCTCTCCAGCTGCTGCAAGTGTCGGGTCAGATACATTCGAATGGGGCATTGTACTCAATCATTGGTCTGATGAGTGATGAGTATAGGGAGACTATGACCTCCCTTGATCTAGATGAGAATCCCTTCATGATACGGTGGGCAATGTAGAAGGTCTTCCTAACTACTTTAGCTACATGGGTGTCGAATGACAGACTACTATCAACCTGGGTCCCCAGGTCCCTGATAACTTCTTCTGTGCTCAGTGGATTGCCACCTATTTGGTAGCTAGGGGTAACCTTGTTTTTCCGAAGGGTATGACTATGCATTTTTGGCATTTAACTTTAGGCCATGGCTCTGGCACCAGTTATCCATTTCTGTGAGACCCTTCTGAAGGATATCTGTGTCAGATGTGTTTTCTACTATGGCCCAGTTTGCAGTCATCTGCAAACTTTGTCAGCCATAACCCTCCTGTGTTTGCTTGTACTTCGGAAAAGTAGATGCCAAACAAGAGTGGGCCCAGGACTGAGCCCTGTGGTACACCACTTGTGACAGGCTTTGAGTCTGACATGGCGCCAGCAACTCTGACCCTGTGGGTTCTGTCACTCAGCCAGTTTGCAACCCATCTTGTGATGTATGGGTTAACATTTAAGCTGATGAGTTTTTCAATGATACCTGAGTGGGGTATTGTATCGAAGGCCTTCGCCAGATCGAGGTAGGCTGTATGGACTGCCTTTCCCTCATCAATGGCTTTGGTGACTGTTTCGAAAAAGTCAACCAAGTTTAGAAGGCATGATCTGCCTTTGACAAAGCTAAACTGGGATGGATCCAAAGTCTGCAAATTCCCTATGTCTTTATTTATGAGGTCCATTATGATCCTTTCCCACCCTATTTTACTCACAGACAGGTGCAAACAGGATCTCAGTTGGTGGTTTTGCACCAACAATCTGGACAGGGGAAAACCCTTCGTTCCACCACCCCTGGTTGCCACAGTGACCATGGACGCCTCCCAGATGGGGTGGGGGTCATTATCTCGACAGGACGGTCCAAGGCACGTGGCAAGATCATGAAATACATCTGCATATCAACGTCCTAGAGATGAGAGCGGTACTACTTGCGTTGCAAGCACTTCAGAGCTTTCTTCCTCTCAGAACTATTGCAATACACTCGGACAATATGTCAGTGGTGTGGTATCTGAACAAGCAGGGAGAAACCAGATCATACCCCGTGTGCAGAGAGGCCATGCGAGTGTGGCAGTGGGCAGTATCTTCCAACGGTTTCTGGTGGCAACGCACATTCCGAGGAAGTCCAACGTGATAGCAGACAGGCTAAGCAGAGCTATTCTGATGCCTTACGAGTGGTCCCTGAATCGCCTAGTGGCAGAATGTATCTTCAGCAGATGGGGTCAGTCTTGCTGTGACCTTTTTGCCAGCTCCCTCAATGCCAAATGCAGCAGCTACTTCACGCTGATCCCCCCACAGGGGGAGTCACTCAGGGACGCTCTAGTCCACGATTGGCCCTCCAGTTTGCTTTATGCTTTCCCTCCGTTTCCCTTGCTATCAAAAGTGATTCAGAATGCGCAATCCTTGGGAAGTAGAATTATTCTAATTGCTCCACACTGGCCTCATCAAATCTGGTTCCCCTTTCTCCATCCCTACACTGTGGATGCACCTTGGACTCTGGACCCACAACCAGACTTACTGACACACATGTCGGGACAGTTCCACCCCTCTCTGAGGACCCTCCGGTTGACAGCCTGGCTACTCCACTTCCGTCATTAGTTAGGCTTCATCACTTCTCACCTGAGGTAGTTCATATTTTGTCTTCCTTTCATAAGCCCTCTACTAGGAAGATTTATTCCAGCAAATAGAAGAGGTTTTCAATTTGGGCTCATACCCAAGGAATTGATCCTTACACAGCTCCAATTGCTTCCGTCTTGGAGTTTTTGTCTATGCTTTTCCAACAGGGCTTAGCATCCACTACCATTAAAGTTCAACTGGCAGCGATTTCTAATTTTCATGTGGCTAATGAGCCTAGTCTTATGGCTCACAGACTCTGTAAGGCTTTCCTGAAGGGCACTCTTGTTACTCCATCCTCCTGTCTCAGAACCCATCATGCCCTGGGATCTAAATTTTGTTCTGCAAGCCCTTACTTCACCACCCTTTGAGCTTGCAGCTACCTGTGATTTTAAATTTTTGACCTGGAAAACTGCCTTTTTAGTAGCCATCACTTCAGCTAGACGCATTTCAGAAATTCAAGCTCTTTCCATCAAACCTCCATACTTGATCTTTCATAAGGACAGGGTTTCTTTTAGACCAAACTTTTCTTTTCTTCCTAAAGTGGCATCCATATCTAATCTTAATCAATCTATTAAGTTGCCAGTGTTTTTTCCCCACTTTTCACACAAGGCAGAATTTAAATTTCATCAATTGGATGTACACAGACAGTTACATTTCTATCTGCACAGAACCAAAGATCTCCGGAGATCTGATCAGCTGTTTGTCTCCTTTTCAGAAAAAAAAGAATTGGGTCCCCGGTCTCCAAAGTCACCCTATCCAGATGGATATCAAATTGCATATCTTTCACTTACTCCTCAGGGGGTAAAGACCTCCCGTTTCCAGTCAAGGCTCACTCTACTCGGGCTGTTTCTACATCTACAGCCTATCAGGCCAGATTGTCTATGGATGATATTTGTGCGGCAGCTACTTGGGCTTTTCTTCATACATTTGTTACTCATTACAAGTTGGATGTGGTTTCTAGGGGCAGATCTTCCTTGGTTCCACAGTACTCAGGAGTATCTTCCTATGAGCCTCCCAGGATGTAGGTGCTAGGGACGCTGTCCCACGGGTAAGAATGTAGGCGAGATTGGACTACATAACATCAAGAAGTTATGTACTCATCATAACGTTCGATGTATGTAGTCCATCTTGCCTCACATTCTTACTTACCCTCCCACCATCCCCCTTCCTGGAGGATCTGGAGGTTAGGTCTGATTTACAGATTTCCCTTTACCTTTAGCTTATTCTTTTTTACCTGGATGTTGTTATACATGGGGTATGACTGAGTGTTCGCAGCAAACTAGATCTGGGGAAATGGAGCAGTGCAGCATGGGATACCTGCTTAGCCCAGCCAATAGAAGACTTCGAGCTAGAAAAAGTTTGGCCGAGTCGGAGCCGATATTTGGCTCCAAACCCATGGGTAAGAATGTGAGGCGAGATGGACTACATACATCGAACGTTATGGTGAGTACATAACTTCTTGTTCATGTTCAGCAGACTGATTGGTTTTACATCCAGCTTTCACTCATCAGAGCTATCCTATGTAACCCATGACTGGCAACTAGAGGCCAGCCTCCCAGAAGCTTATTGACTCATGGTTGCTGGGTTTTATGGCAGGCATACACTGGCTAATAGGGGCACATTGTTAGCATTATCATGGGTCCCCTGGCATACTTATGAGTAGGCCGAGTCCTCAATCCACTTATCACCATACCCATGCCAATTTGGCAATATTAGTCAACAAGACCCAATCACCTAGAGCCTTATTATACACCATTGTGTGGCTAGCCCTGCCACAGTGCACAGTCTGTGATCTGTGTTCTCCTATCTTGAGGACACTGTGCACCACAGTAGATGTCCAAAGCAGTTGTTCTGTACAGCTCTCCCCCCTAGAGTTTGTGCTGCTGCCCACAGCTCCATTCATTGGTGAGTTTCAGATTGAAATGCTCAACATGTTTTTTTGGAGGTGGGAAGAACCCCACAGAGACACAGGGAAAACATGCAAACTTCGAGCAGGCATTGGCCGGAGGTCAGGATCATACCTTGTATCTTGTGCATGGGAGGCAAAGACCTTAACCATTATGCCAACTGGTCTTAAACCACTAACATGCAGACTCAAAGATTCCTGGATTTTGTCAATAATGCAAATACTCTGGAACAACAAGCCTACATACCTACTAAGGTTGCAAATATCCAGGATATGGTACTTTGAAATATAATGGAATGTTGCACACTCACTGGTCAGATGTGATCATTAAGTGGTCACGTTTGAAATAAATATAAAGTTCATACACCCAGCAAACCCCCAAAACCATGAAGAGCTTTTCCAAGGCTATCTACCTTCTATTAAGTGATGGCATAGCTAAATTCCAAGCCCTCCCAAACTCAGAGAATACTGTGGCAAATGCAGAACTGTTTACAGAAATGCTGTACAAGCATGTAAATAACTGCACAGAAACGGCAGTACCAAACCAGAATAAACTTGAGGATAAACTCCAAAAAAGAACCCCCTTGGTGGACTAATAGTATAAATAGGTTGTACAACAAAAGAAAGAAAACACTGCCCAAGAAAAGGAAGGGCTATGCCCAAAAAAACAAAAAAAAGTCCCTCATTAGTCTTTAAGCAAGTACACCACAGCCATCTCAGGGAAAACATAGCCTCCCTGGCTAAGGATAGCTATAAGGCATTTTTCAGTTATGTACACAACTTTAAAGGGAATGCCCAATAGTCTGCTGAACTAATAGTAAATGAAACTTCCTATGTCAGACCGGAAGTTATAGCAAATTTGCTGGCCAATAAATTTAGCTCCAATTTCAACCCCCTATCAGCCCCGTTACCCCCCAGGAGATACTGTCTATCATTTCTCCCCAACTATCAATAAAGAACAGGTCCTCATTGCACCCTCCAGAGCTTAAAACACTACATCACTGGGCATGGATAATATTTCTGGGTGCCTCCTAAATAGCTTGAAATATGACCTGTCAAGCATGCTAGAATCTGTAGTCAGCCACAGCTTCCAGGCTTCATCCCTAGGGAATGGAGGACTGCAACAGTCATCCCTCTACACAAAGGTAGACCATCAACAGACCCAGGGAACTACAGAGCCATACGTTTGACTAGTCTTATATGCAAGGCCATGGAAAGAATTATTGTGACCCAATTAGCAAAGACATAGGAAATCTACAAACACTGGACCAAACCCGGTTTGATTTCGTCAAGGCAGGTCATGCCTACTAAACTTGGTGTTTTCTTTGAGAAGGTCACTAGAGCCATGAACAAGAGGAAAACAGTGCATACTGCCTACCTCGACCTAGCAAAAGCATTTGACACAATACCTCACTCAGGTGTTTCAAAAAAACTCACAAATTTAGGCATAAATCCTTATGTCACCCAATGGACACATGAAGTTAGGGTGGGGGATCCAGCACCTCCAAAAGACCTGATACTAGTGGTGGCCCACAGGGCACAGTGATGGGGCCTCTCCTGTTTGGAATATACTTGTCTGATGCTGACTTCAAGCTGGGTGCAATCACTGAATCCACCAAAGATGTTGATATCCACCAGGAGGGTTTAACACAAATAATTGGTGCCAGAACCATGGCCTGAAACTCAGTGCAAAAAACTGCATTATTATTATTTTAGCTTTTAGAAAGACAACCATCCCTACAAATTACAATAATGATAACACTTCTCTATCCTCCGCACACCACACCTGCCAGGTGCCATGTCCCCTACCCTCTGCACACCACACCTGCTAGTTGCCACAACCCCTACCCTCCGCACACCACAGAGACAACAGAGTCTGCAGGCAAAGTACTTTTTCCTCAGTTTTTCCTATAGTGTAGTGGCACACTTATAAGTTATGGAGGACTAGACCCTATTAGAAATCCCAGAAGATAGAAGAAATATCTGACAGTCTCAGACTTTTTGCCCATTCTCAATAAGATTTTATATGGAATCTGTGTACCAAATTGTTTTAATTTTGAAGTATTTATTTTTGTGAGTTAGTTCTGCTGTTGATTCAGACATTAAGTTTAATTTATTATTTCTGGCTGCACTTATTTAATAATTGTCATTTCTTTGTATGGGTAGCATTAAAATATTTCAAGGAAATGTTAATTAACTCTAATAAAAATATGAAAATTTATAAAACTATGATTACATTTTTGATGCATAATATGCCCCCTGCACCACCCACCCATGTTGCTACTATATCTTATTCTGAGGTCACACAGCATTATAGAACAAGAGAAAGTTCTTTAACTCTCAAGGCTGTGTGACTTTGTAATTAGAATATTTAAGCAGCAGAGCTGTAGGTTGCAGCATGCCAAAAGATGATGCAGAGGGGGGTTCACCTGCAAAACTGAACAGGAAATTATATTTTAGGCAGTAAGTTCAGAGTCCTGCTGACACTGCATTTGACAACAGTAACAAGCAAACATTATTTCTGTAGTTCCGTAGAACTGCCATGAATATTTCATTAGTGCCTTAATTTAATTAATGTGTTCTAATTCTGATACTGCTCCTTTAATGAATGAATATTGGATATGCATGTAGCAGTTAAAAGATCACTCTTAAATCAAATTCTAGTGCAAATGCATGAAGGCAGAGACACCATTCAACTTCAGAAAATATAGGGCTTTTAATGTGTACTCTGTCAGGATTGTGATGGCTGAGCTTATGTCATGGACTTTTCTCCATCTGATACTGATATAGTTTACTGAAGCTCTTGTACTTTGCCTTCCTATGGTCTCACCTGTTGAATAAACAAGTGTTACACATATCTGGACTATAAATTTTAATCAACAAATACATAAGTTGACTATTATTAGTCAAAATATACTTTACCCATGAATTTAGTAGAAGCAGATCTGCAAACAGTAAGTAGCTTTCTAGCAACTAAGGGTGGAAATAAAATCATAAGATTAAAAAAAACATAAAAGTAAAAGCAGGTGACATTTAAACTGCACCTGTTTTCAGTATATTATGTTAATATTCTTACCTTGGTCTAAATCTTATTTTTCAGACAATCATAGCTTTAATGCTCTATCACAGCAACTGTTTTTTTTAACTTGTTGTGTGAATATATTTCTGTATAATTTCTAGTACTATGAGCAATCCTTACATCAGTGATGGCCTTCTTAGCTTTTTTCTCAGCATTCCTTGCTTCCTGCACAGATTCATCCACCTCTGACTGGAGCTGGGCCATGTCGCTCTCGAGCTTTTTCTTGATGTTTGTAAGGCTGGTGTTCCACAAAAGAGATACATTGTAACATTTAATTAGTACCACCTGTTGTTAAAGAACTAGAACTAAAATCACAACACAGATACAAATAGCTATGCTGTGTTACCTGGGAATGCAGGAGCTACACATGCTCACTTGCATATAGCAGTTCTTGCTCTGCAACCTTGCGGCCTCTCTCTGTCTGTTCAAGTCCGGCTCTTATCTCTTCAACTTCTGCTTGCAACAAGGTATTCTTGCGCTCAATCACAGCTATTTGCTCTTTCAGGTCATCCTGACTTCTGACAGCATCATCAAGGTGCAGCTGAGCATCCTGTGAAAACATTCATTTAGAATTCATAATATCATTGTCATGGATTTTTTTCAGCCTTTTAGTCCAGAATGTTCTAAATTTTGGAGTGAGTTGGATGAAGTGGTGATGATTGTACCCAAGGGTGAGGGACTGGTGATTGGAGCAGATTTCAGTGGGCATGTTGGTGAAGGGAACAGAGGGGATGAGGAAGTGATGGGTAGGTATGGTGTTAAGCAAAGGAATGCAGAAGGTCAGATGGTAGTGGATTTTGCAAAAAGGATGGACATGGCTGTGTTGGATACATATTTTAATAAGGGGGAGGAGCATAGGGTGACATACAAGAGTGGAGGAAGATGCACACAGGTGGATTATATCTTATGTAGAAGGGCCAGTCTGAAGGAGATTGGAGACTGTAAAGTGGTGGCAGGGGAAAGTGTAGTTAGGCAGCATAGGATGGTGGTTTGTACGATGACATTGGTGATCAAGAAGAGGAGGATGAGTGTGAGGGCAGCACCAAGGATCAAATGGTGGAAATTGAAAAATGGTAATTGTGAGGTGATGCTCAGGGAAGAGTTAAGACAGGCATTGAGTGGCAGTGAAGAGTTGCTGAATAGCTGGGTAACTACAGCAGAGCTAGTAAGAGAGATGGCTAGAAATGTGCTTTGTGTGACATCTGGCAAGAGGAAGGAGGACAAGGAGACCTGGTGGTGGAATGAAGAAGTACAGGAGAGTATACAGAGAAAGTGGTTGGCTTAGAAGAAGTGGGATTGTCAGAGAGATGAGGAAAGTAGACAAGAGTATAAGGAGATGAGGTGCATGGCAAAGAGAGAGGTGGCGAAGGCTAAGGATAAGGCATATGGTGAGTTGTAGAAAAGGTTGGACACTAAGAAGGGAGAAAAGGACCTGTACCGATTGGCTAGACAGAGGGACCGAGCTAGTAAAGATGTGCAGCAGGTAAAGGTGATAAAGAATAATGAGGGAAACGTACTCACAAGCGAGGAGAGTGTGTTGAGCAGATGGAAAGAGTACTTTGAGGGGTTGATGAATGAAGAGAATGAGATGAGGGAGAGAAGGTCGGATGATGTAGGGATAGTAAATCATTAAGTACAATGGATTAGCAAGGAGGAAGTAAGGATAGCTATGAAGAGAATGAAGAATGGAAAAGCTGTTGGTCCAGATGACATACCTGTGGAAGCATGGAGGTGATTAGGTGAAATGGCAGTGGAGTTTTTATCTAGATTGTTTAATGAAATCTTAGAAAGTGAGAGGATGCCTGAGGAATGGAGAAAAAGTGATTTGGCACCAATTTTTAAGAATAAGGGTGATGTGCAGAGCTGTAGTAACTACAGAGGGATTAAACTGATCAGTCACAGCATGAAGTTATGGGAAAGAGTAGTGGAAGCTAGGTTAAGAACGGAGGTGATGATTAGTGATCAGCAGTATGGTTTCATGCTAGGAAAGAGCACTACAGATGTAATGTTTGCTTTGAGAGTGTTGATGGAGAAGTACAGAGAATGTCAGAAGGAGTTGCATTCTGTCTTTGTTGATTTAGAGAAAGCATATGACAGGGTGCCTAGAGAGCAGTTGTGGTATTGTATGAGGAAGTCGGGAGTATCAGAGAAATATGTAAGAGTGGTACAGGATATGTGTACAAGGCTAGTGTGAGAGCAGTGAGGTCTGTGGTGGGAGTGACAGATGCGTTTAAGGTGGACGTGGGATTACATCAAGGTTCAGCTCTGAGCCCTTTCTTATTTGTAATGGTGATGGACAAGTTGATAGACGAGATCAGACAAGAGTCCCCGTGGACTATGATATTTGCAGATGACATTGTGATCTGTAGTGAGAGTAGAGAACAGGTGGAGGAGACCCTGGAGAGGTGGAGATATGCTCTAGAGAGAAGAGGAATGAAGGTCAGCAGGACTAAGACAGAATATATGTGTGTGAATGAGAGGGATGATAGAGGAATGGTGAGGATGCAGGGAGTAGAGGTGGAGAAGGTGGATGAGTTTAAATACTTGGGATCAACACTTCAGAGTAATGGTGAGTGTGGAAGAGATGTGAAGAAGAGAGTACAGGCAGGATGGAGTGGGTGGAGAAGAGTGTCAGGAGTGATTTGTGACAGACGAGTACCAGTAAGAGTGAAAGGGAAGGTCTACAAGAGGGTAGTGAGACCAGCTGTGTTATATGGGTTGGAGACAGTGGCAATGACAAAAAGGCAGGAGTAAGAGCTTGACGTGGCAGAGGTGAAGATGTTAAGATTTGCACTGGGTGTGACGAGGATGGACAGGACTAGGAATAAGTATACTAGAGGGTCAGCCCAGGTTGGAAGGTTTGGAGACAAAGCCAGAGAGGCAAGATTACGTTGGTTTGGACATGTGCTGAGGAGGGATGCATAGTATATTGGGAAAAAGATGCTAAGGATGAAGCTGCCAGGTAACAGGAAAAGAGGAAGGCCTAAGATAAGGTTTATGGATGTGGTGAGAGAGGACATGCAGGTGGTTGGTGTGACAGAGCAGGATGCAGAGGAGAGGAAGAAATAGAAACAGTTGATCTGCTGTGGCAACCCCTGACGGGAACAGCCGAAAGAAGAAGAAGAGGTCCAGAATGTTCTATTATTTGTAAAGTGACTGTTTATACTGGCAGTGTGTTTTTGCACATTTAGCATTCTGTTTCTGGATACAGTACAGTGAAGATCCTGAAGTAATAACTAGGTGTTCCCATCAAATTTGGAATTAATTTCACTGACCTTGTCTTATATGCTATGTGTCTAAGTAATTTAGTTTGACAATCTACCAGGTCACCATTAAACATAATTACTTCCATAGCTAGTTGATCTTAAGTAGAAAACAGCAGATTTATTTAAAAATGCTGTCAATATTGCTCCCCTTGAATTTAATACTACAGTTCAATATCCAATACAGTTTATTTTACAAAGGTCATTATATCTGTTCCTTACCAAAAAGTGCAGCTGTATGGTTAAAGTACAATTTTACTAAGAAGTTTAAGCCTTATCTTAGCTGAGCATTTCAAGTACTACAACAGCAACCCAGTGGTAAGTGCACAAGATGTAACTCTGTGCCTCTGTAGAGATTAGATTAAAATGTCTACCTTAAGTTGCCCTTGTACAGTCCTAAGATGTTGCTCTGCCTCAGCAGCTTGTTAGTTGGCATGGCTCAGCTGAATTTCCATCTCATTCAGATCTCCTTCCATCGTCTTCTTCACTCTAATAGTGTCATTTCTACTACTGACTTCAGAATCCAATGTGCTCTGCATGGATTCCACCACACTGTTATTGGTTCTCTTAAGCTGGTCAAAACTGTTCATCTTTCTGTACAATTTCCTGTCTACTTCAGACCCGACTTGGCTCAGCTGTGTTTTAGCCTCTTCATGTTCCAGTGATCCATTTCCAATAATAAATTACAAGAACTTTGTAAGTTATACCACATAAATACAATACAAAGCATGTCAGTTTTAAGTGTAAATGCGGTAACAGTATGTCCTTTTGATAAATCAACACTCTGTACCTCTGCTTCCTCAAGTGCAGCCTGGAGGTCACTCTTCTCTTGCTCAACCTGCTTCTTGGCTTTTTCCAGCTCATGGATGCTTTTTCCAGTCTCCTCGATTTGTTCAGTTAGATCTGAGATCTCCTGTGTAAAAAAGAGTGGTAAAGCATGTATTTAAACTTATCTAATTTTAAAATAGAAGTTTACTTTAACACTATAGCCTGTTCTAACATAAAATCAAATAGTTCATCAGTACCTCCTTTAGCATGGTAGATAAAAGTTTAGTGTTTAGTTACCACATTTTTATGCTTATGTTGTAGATTCTTGTTTTCATGTTTCATTGTTTTAAGCTGGTCCAAAGTTTCCTCATAGGCATTTTTGAGTTTGAAGATTTCTGTACTGAGGCTACGGGATTCCTTCTGAGCAGCTTCCAGCTCAGCCTGACCTTCTTCATGCTTCTGCTACCATTCTGACAGAAACTTCAGGAAAACACACACACACACACACATACACACACACACACACACACATCAAACATTCAACAGAATGAAATGCATTCAGGAAAAAACAGGAAATAAAAAATCTGAGAGCAGCAATGACAGAAGGGGTTAAGACATGAAACAAAGGCTTTTTAAGCACACTGCAACAAGGATACTGGAAAAGACAGATCTGGCAAGGCTGATTAAGGATGGGAGGGAGATTCTGAAAAACTGGGCACAAGTAGAGGTATTAAAGCAGTACTTCATCTAGCTCTTCAGGAAATAAAGGAATGGTCAGATATTCTACTGGGATAGAACAACAGCAGAGTGAAGAGAATACTGGATGGATATCAGGGCAAAGAGGAAAGAGGAAGAAAAGGAACTGGCTGGCCTAATGAAGGATAAAGAGCACTGACGGGACGGGATGCCTTCCAAGGTTCTCAAGAATTTGGCCAGTATCAGTGTGCAGATGCATCCATTTCACTGCAGAAGTGCTGGACTGTAAGATAGCAGGGCTCAGTATGCAAGATGTAGAATATGGAGAACTGTAGGCCTATGAGCCTAATAGTGGTGACAGCCTATGTCATGTAGAAAATCCTTATGACAAGGTTGTTTGCTTTCATAGAGATTAATAACCTCCAGGACAAAAAGTAACATGGTGTCACACCAGGAGAGGTCAGCTAAATCCAATCCAGTTTTATCACTGAGTTTCAAGAAAACTTGATAGAAGAGTACAATTTATAGATTCATTCAACAAACAATTAAATAATTGAAGATACACAGACACCAATTTCACTTCTTAAAATTAGAATTTACAGGCCATCTTATTCATTATATGTCCTCCAGAAGTAATAATAAGTAAGGATAACAGTTATCTGAATTCCTGCTCTTAAAGGAGAAATGTACCCACAGACTCAAAAAAAAGTTTATTTCATCATGGTTTGGTGTTTCCTACATTTTAACACCACTCTGGTGCTATTTACAGGTTTTTAAAGGGTCTGGCATCTTGAAGTAATTCTGATTGTTTAGTCTGCCTCTAGGTATCCCAGAATGCAGTGCTTGTCTGTAAAAAAATACACCACGCAGGCCTCTTTCTTCCTAAAGCTCCTGTCACTGCATTGATTTTACATGCATACACTGCTGTCTTTCAGTCATTTAGTTTTAAGCAACATTTCATGCTGTTCGGTGACTACTTAAAACACAAACAGTGCAAGTACCACAGAACAGACTTTCAAAGTGCTTTTTACTGTTGCTTTTTTTTTTTTAGAATTGCTAAATTACAGTATTTTGTGAAGCCTGAATTGTACTACTTTGACTCATCTCCCATCCACCTTCACACCTAACTTCCCAGCTGTCAAAGTGCTAAGGGTAATTTGAGCTGTTAACTGCTGTGATGGACAGCTCACAACAGGAGACTTAACTCATTTACTGTTTCCTTGTTCTAGCCTTTAGTTTCTGTATGGGTATGGGAAGGACCAGGGAGCTGTGACATCACAACATGGCTGGGGTTTTTGGACAGTTGTGGTGATGTCAGTTTGGGGAGGGAATTGGCCAGAAAACTACCTGTATTCATTGGCCTTGATGACATCAGTGAATTGGAGACTGCAGCAAGCTTTTCTGTGGGGATAAAAGTTTTTTGTAAGTGAAACCACCACAGTACAGTAAGGTACTGTTCTAGTGAAGAGAAACAGTTGATTTAAAATATTTAAATGCTGTACTGTTGTTTATTCATAGCAGGGACAGTAAATAGGGAGAAACAGGCCAGACAAGTTGAGCATTTAATAATCAAATCCTGCTGTTGTCCTTTAAGTTCTAAGAAGAGAAACGGGTACATTTTACCTTTAAAGGGCAATTATTCAGTTATTTAATTCTTTGTTGAAAGATTATATAAATGTGCTACATTTCTTGGTGAATGAGTTCTCATGCCCCAAAAAGGCTTCTAGCTGAAGTCCAGGGAGAATAACAGTGCTTCTGCCTCTAGCTTTCAAGTGTATTATATGCATGTGGTGTGTGTAATAAACAGTTTATACAGTGTGTGGTCATCAGGCTGCCTCACCAGAAGGCTGACTGAAAGGGAGGAGAAAGGGTGTGACAAGAGAGTAGAAGAACTGGAGCTGTTATCACTAGAGACCGAAGAAATAAGGAGACCTGATATGGGTGCACAAGGTCAGGTCAGCAAGAGAAGGAAGGAGGTTCAGCTTGGACAGGAATGTCAGGAATATGGACCAAAGGCAGTAGACTATAAGGACAACTAAATGACACCTCCTCTGTTTCAGTTTGTTGTAGTCTGGGTGGATTCTTGTGATCCCAAACAAAATAAAAATGCAATGCAAACAAAACAAATTTGGCATTCACTATAATGAATCCAGTATTTACAAAAATATGTCCTGTCCAAATATATAATAAGGGAAACAGGACTAGACATCATTGGCAAATACTCTACAGAAGAGGAATAACCATGCACTACTCAAATAAAAACAAAGGAAAACAGAACCAGAATCACCTACCCTGCTGAACACCCTATGGGAGTATAATATATAAATATATCTATCTCAATAAATTTATCAAAAAATTATCCTATATCTCTTTGTTGACCAGTATAAAACATTTTTTTTTCTGCAACATATGTGGCATACACACTAAAACCTGATGTAAAACAAAGAAATTTAGAACCTGTGACATTACCCAAAACAGAACTCAAATGATATAAACAAACTGATACACAGTCTGTGATATTACCCAAAGCAAAGTTACTAAACATATATTTAAGGTGGATTTTTCCTCTGCTTCCCAAACATTCTGAAAAGAACCATCAGAAGTGTAGTCTATTGTGGTGCCTGGGGCAGTCTCCCAATCTGGTGACCTCCCTCATCTTGATTTGAAGACCCTCTAAAAGAAAAAGCTCTTCTTTCTTTTAAACTTTATCAAATTTGTATAGCAAGCAGCTGCTACAGTTAATGTCTGTCACACATGGTGCACTAAAAAGATTCAGCGTGAAAGTAATAACTGGCATTTAAATGCTGGTATTAAATTAAATGCCAATCAGCTTCTACCACTCATGCCAGCTAATACTTTATTTATTTATTTATTTATTTGACATTTGTTTACCAGGGTGGTCCAATTGGGCTAGTAGCCCATTTTTAGGGGAGGCTCGACGAGAAAAGCTCCACGTACAGAAATACAATTTACTTTGATTATTTACAAGCAGATTTTTATAAAAGTATAAAACGTATACAAAGTAATTCATAGGTACAATTTCATTGTTTTTCATCTACTATACATTGGTTTGTTATTGGTAGGAAAAATAATAACACAGCCATCCTCTGCATTGATTCTCTAATTAATCAGGGAAAATGTCTCATATTTACTGTCACATATTTACATACAGTTGACTGATTGGTACAAAGTAATCATTAGGTACCACAATTTCATTGTTTTTCATCTGCTATACATTGATTTGTTATTGGTAGGAAAAGTAATAACACAGCCATCCTACACTGATTTTCTGAATTAATATGAAAAAGATGTCACATACTTACTAGGTCTTTTTATAACATTTGCAAATAGTTGACAGAGATTGACTCAGAAGATATGATACCATGGCAGCAAGTTTGCTTTCAGTAGATATATGTAAGTACAACATTCAAACATATTGGTACTACAGTATTTAGTTAAGGGGAGACTGGAAGAGTGGGGAAGGGTTGTATGGCAGAAAAACAAAAGTGTTTTGCAGGTGTAGGGAAGAAAATAAGACAAATGTATTCAGCCTGGCATAGCCAGTTGTCATGTAGATGATTCCTAAGCAGAGGTTTAAATGTTGTGGGGTTGATGGTGTTCAGAATAGTCTGCGGGATGTTGTTCCATGCTTTCGATATTTGGTTTGAGTATAGTGCATCCCCAAAGGTGTTGGTTTTTGACACTTTTAACGGTAGTTTGTTAGAGGATCTCAGAGGTCTGTTTTTGGTTTCAATATTTACTAGGGTTTGGAGAGACTGGCATTTGTTTGGTTGATGTGTGATAGAGTGAGCCTGAATGAGTTGGCTGAAGAAAAAGAGATTGGGTAGCTCAAGCCATTTTAGTTGTCTGAGAGTAATGCAGTGATATATTTTGTGAGGTAGGCCTGTTGCAAATTTGGCAATTTTGTGGTAGCATGTTTCTAGTTTAATTAAGTCCATTTTTCAAAGGTTAATGGATATGGCAGAGGCACACATTATAGTAAATAATGGGTGGGTCCTGGCTATGGTTTGTCTGGATCTATTGGTGAGATAAGCTTTAAGTCTGTAGAAAGAGTTTAGTTTTATGTGGGCTTTTTTGATAACTTGTGATACATGCTTGTCAAATCTCAGACAGTTATCAATGGTAATTTATTTTCAGAGATTGGCTCAATTATAGTCTTGTTGGATGATGATATTTTGAAGTGTAGAATGAGATTTTTTGATTTGTTATGTTTGTTGGTTAAAAGCATTAATTTGTTTTTTTTAGGGTTTAATATGAGCTGGTAGTGGCGATGGCTGAGAAGGATTTTTGCGCCCAGGGCTGCTGCCCCCTTTGCTTCACCCTACTCTTCCGAAAACTATTATATAATTTTTGCAGTCTGATATGGTGCTAAGGTTTTCCTTACAGACTTTTCTGAGTATCTCCCCAGTAAGCTGTACAGTGCAAAAACAATTCTTGGGTTCTTCCTATGCCATACACTTCTCTAAAGGTGCATCTCTTCCAACCATGCATTACCCTTCTACATAGATTTTATTGACCAGTAATCCTATACAGTCATGCATATATTCTATCAAATCACTATTGTTAACCAGGTATGTAGCCAAGAGCCAAAGGAAAATAAATGACTCTGCAATATGAAACACAGAGTCTGCCAAAACCTAATATAAACCAAGACTGCAGATGGATTGCACTGGTTTTCCTACAACACAGCCAATGCTCATGTTGGGTATGCAGTTATTTTTCATAATATACACTCTGCTGATGACATGTATGCATTCAGTATCCTGGTTAGGCCTTTGGAAAGCCTTCCTTTTGTAAGAAGACCCATAACTCAGAATGATGGATGTAGATAAAAGTATGGCACATAAGTGTAACACTGCTGCAGCTGCGTATACTTCCAAACATGGAATATGTAGAAATAATTCTAATAACATTGGAAGGTAAATATATGTAGCTCTCCCCACCACATTACAAGCCTGAACCACTCATAAACACTCAGACAACACTGTCTGTAACAATAGTCACAATATTCATCAATAACTCAAAATATGTTTTTAATAAATCCCTATAGCCTCCAGTTCTGTGACAGTGCCCCATTATTTGTATATAAAAACTGCAATACCATTAAAACACACTCCACCCCACCACTCTTTTAGAACTACAGCTGTCAACCTTCCATCCCCAAAATGAGGAACACCAGCCATCATAATGTGGAACAAATGGGTAAAATATAGAACACATACTAACAGCTTGCTAAGAACTTCAACTAGGAAGGTCATAGCATGCCTAAAATATGCTGGCTTTACTTATTAAAAAAAAGATCTTTTAATGAATTGATATGATTTATTTCAATTTACCATGGATATCAGTTATAAAAATTCCTAACACAGAATGTGTGCCGGACACTTTCAGTGTGGAACTTTGAGGAACATGAACTTTTTAAGACCCAAAATGAGGTTCCTCGTAATGAGGTATACTTGAGAGGTATGTTTAAAACCATTAAAGAATTCCATTAGACTATCAAATATTCATTAAACTCCCCATAAAAAAGAAAAAAACAGCCCTACCAGTTATACTCCCTTATGGTGACTTTAGTATAGAATTAGAAGTTTTTTTTCCTGCTGATAGAACAACTCTCCTTCCTTTCTGATAAGGACCTCTCCTTCTGAAAGAAGCATACACCTCTTTCAACCTTAACTTAATGGTACTATCATAGAAATGTACCTTTCCAGCTCACTTCTTAGCATGGCTGTCCCTTCTGGGCTAAGATAGAACATGTTCCTGGTCTCTCTGCCAGGCTTCTGCAATAAAACATAAGATATGAGCTTACCCACCTTATGTCCTCTTGCCTTTTTTAATCTAGCCAGATTTTTCTGCAGATGTCTATTACCCACTGTGTGGGTTGTGTTGTACTTGTGCCTTCTAATGTCCCTGCACAGGTACATAAAGCAGTTGTGTACATCCACCTACATAAGTTCATAAAGTGCTCACATGTAGCCAGTGTTTCATAATGGTTAGATCCATTCTTCTCAAAGCCTTAGTTAGTAGAAAAGGTCCATTTTTCAATCTGTAAAATTTTTCATCTGTATAATGGTTCATGATACTTTTTGTTGGTCATTTTTTATAAAAAAATACATGAAGTAAGAATTGTATTCTGGTCATTAGAGAAAAGTAGCTTATATATTTTTCTCTTACAGCTAATAAGAATTATGCTTGTGGTAGACAAATAGCCCAAAAGATTTCAATCAGTAATATCCAATCAATATTATTTTGGGCAGGAGGTTTATATATTTTTATTCTAGTAATAATTTGGCAAGAAGGATAGATCAGAGTAAAGGGATGAATCTAAGCTCTAGGCTTCAGAATCGACCAAACCGAATGTATCTTCTATAGTTTCTGCATAGTTAGCTGCCTACACTTCAACTGACCTCAAAAGCAGGAATATACAGCCAGTCACTAAAGTATTTAATGACAACTCACTGATGCTTACTTATGCCATGTAACATGAAGACAAAAGTCAGCACTTTTTTGAAACCTTAATTAGTACCTTCACCAGACTTTCCAAGAATTACATCTCAGGTGCATGAGTTATCTGATCAAAAATGTATTATAGCGGTAAAGCATACAATTGTGTTTTCATCTGCTCCTGTCTTTTCTCAGCCATTTTTAACCCTTCTACCTACCAATGATAAGATCCCCCATGACGTATTTAGCCCATTCTTTCCACTGGGGGCAAAAATAATCATTGTCCCATTCACTCCCCCATGAAGTGAGAGATGATCATAGAGATGTCACTCAGGCAGACATCAGAGTCTCTCCCCATACCTCCAAGGGCTCCTAACAGATGCCTGGCAGCTTCCAAAGAGCACTAATGCTACCAGCCAGTGAGGAAGGAGCATGTAAGCTTCCCTGCATAACTGCCCTAACTTACTGAGCTACTCTGCAGCAGTGCATACCTCTGAGCTGGACTCTGCAGGTTGCACCACCCAGAGCTCCCATTGGGCATCACCCAAGCAACAAGCCAAGCTACCCCCCCCCCAGGATGGGCAAGCTACATTCCCACATAAGGTAATCTGGACTGCAATTAGGGTTGTATCCCTCTGTACTACAGAAGAGGGCTTTATCTCAGCCACTTTTTAATGATAAAATATTTAGTAAAGATATTTCAGAATAGTTCAAGACGATCCTAAGCAGCAACAAGGACTGGTGTTGAGGTCCCCAGGAGACTAACATATTTTGAACAGAATACCAAGGCATGCATTTTCAACAGCACTAATAAAGGTCTCTGATGCTAAAAAATAAAGTAAAAAAATCCCCTTTTCTTTATCTCCTAATGACGAAGAGGAGTTTTGTTGGGTTAGGTTCTCTCATTGCCATTTGATGTTGTCCATGTGGTAATATAGATTTAGGTCCCTAGAGCAGATGTTTGCTTTGCCACTTGTTCTATTGAGGTGAAGGAGTTCAAATATTGCCGGTTCATTCATAGCATGGATGCTAAGCAAAGATCACCTCTCATAAGTCTATATGACACTAAATGGAGGGAAAATATTTTTAATCTACCAGACCTGAGATCTTTTTGGTGGGAAAACATTAAGGTCTCCCGTGTTGATTTAAGTGATTAGTGAGATAGCTGCCAAAGGGGCACTGTATTCAATGATGGGCCTGATAATGGAAGAATTAAGTGGGACTATAATGTGTCTAAACCTTGAGAATATACCACAAAGGATAAATCATGCAAAAAGAAGGATTTTCTAACCACAACTGAGACATGGTGGTCAGAGGAGAGACTGTTAACAATAAATTGAGAAGAGCTATAGTTAATACAGTTGCTAGCCAGATAGCTTGCCTTCCACCCCTCAGATCTTTCTGGTGAGTTTCTTTTGGACTCCTTCCAGCAGCCTGATGTGACTTTCCTTATATGGCTCCCAGAGCAGCACACATTATTCAAGGTGTGGCCTGACCAGAACCCTGCAAAGTTGAAGTCCTACTTCTTTGCTTCTGGAGTATGTCACCTTGAGAATAAACATTGACATTCTGTTTTCTGCAATAATTCCACTCCACCAGGTGGTCCAGTCTAGCTGTGACCAACACCCCCAAAACTTTTTCCTCCTTTGTTACCATCATTTCCACTCCCCCAAGCTGAAACTGCACACCATGGTTGCTACGGCCAAAGTGTAGCACTTTGTATTTCTAGCAGTGAATCTCAACTGCTTCTGCTCACTTCTTCAGTCTTTCCAAATATCACCATAAACCCTTCCTCTCATCCACTGTTGCTGCATCTGTCATTGTGTCATCCATGAAGAGTCTGATCCTGTATTTGATTCCCACAGATATGTCTGAAACAAACACGCTGAAGAGTCCTGCACTTAAGACAGACACTTGCGGTACTCTGCTAGTCATTTTTTATTCCTGATATTGTCCCTCTCACCATAACTCTCCTTATCCTATCATTCTACCACTATCCATTTCTTTTGTGTTCCTTCAGCTCCCAGTCCCTTCAGTTTTCCTATCAGCAACCTATGTGGGACTGAGTCAAAAGCCCAATTTGCTCATGTTTGCTGATACTTCTCAGTGAAATGCCCCTGTAATCCAGTCATAAAACTGGATCAGGTTTAACTCACAGCTCATTCTGGCCATGAACACCTGTGGGTTACTGTCCTAGAGATGGTTTTCCTCTAGGAATTCTAGGAATTCTGCCAGCCTTCCACTCAAAATTCTCACTCACTGACTTTCCTTGCAACTGCTGTTAAGCTAACCTATAGTTTCCAAAATTTCCCCTGCCCCCCATACAAGAGTACCATGTGTGCTGTTTTCCAGTACACTATCACTTCTGCAAAAGCCAGTAAACTGTTAAAGATCTTCATAAGGAGGTCTGAAAGCAAAATAGCCAGATTTCTGAGAAATCTGAGAGGTAGTCCATCTAGACCTTGAAGTTTATCATTCATAAAGACAGCCGGTGCTCTTTCTATGTCCTCCCTCTTAACCCTGGTGTTTGATCACTGTTCTTCCATTCAGCCCTGCCTCATTCCCAGCATGGTGCCTTCCATTTGTTTCCTTTTCCTAGTCATCTGTGATCTCCATCCCATAGTTGCTCAGCCTAGCTACTTCTGTCCCTCCCTTCTTTCTTTCTGCTATGTAACTAAAAAACTTTTTAGTATTTATCTTTGCCTTCCTTACATTCTTTTTTTCCTGCTTTTATGCACCTCCTCCCCTTCCCCACAATCCCCTTTCCACCTTTGAAGGCCTCATATTTTGACTTGTTAGCCTCACATTATTATGTAGCAACATTAGCCTCCTTTCTTTGTGCCTTCTTCCTGTCCACATTTATAAGAAGGAATGCCTACCTTGCAAATTTAGAGCCGAGGACAGCAAAAGGGAAGAGATTTCTCATCATCTACTGGTTCTGGAGGAAAACACACGCACATATATATTTATATATATATAATATATATATATATATATATATATATATATATATTTGGATTTACATTATAATTTCGAAATACTGAAATACCGAATTTCAGTATTTCGAAATCATAAAGTCGAACGTCCATTATCCCGAAAGCACACAATCGTGAAACACACAACACACCACATACATCGTCCAACCCACACTACAACAAACGAAACACACACAAACACAAAAACACAAACAAACCTACACTATATGTAACTAGGGAGGCAAGCCCCCCTGCACCACCCACACTCCCCTACTTATATATATACTAACTCCGAGATCGCACACAAACACAAAAAGGAAACACACACCCACACATTTCAAAGTCCCTTGCACACACACAAACATCACACATATACATACATCAACACATCCAACACTTACACACATTCAGACACACAAATTCCCAAACAAAACCCTTACAAAACACTCACCTTCAATTGCACCTACATCCATACACAACACAAACCACGATTCACTCCCAACACCGCACGCCACGTACCGTAAGCCATAACTGTGAATTCGAGATATTCAAATTCGTGATTATGCACTTTCATCATTTTGAGTCTTTGACTTTATGATTTCGAAATACTGAAATTCAGTATTTCAGTGTTTCTAAATTATAAGGTGAACCTATATATATATATATATATATATATATATATATATATATATATATATATACATAAATATGGATTCCTATTACAAGAACAAAAGTTCACTACTTCGAACTTGTAATAGGAAGCCTCACTTCTGCGAAAGTTCACTTTTACGAAAATGAACTTTTGCGTAAGTGCACTTCACCAAAAACACCGCAGCACAGTGGAGGACATAAAAAACAAGCTATGTCCTCCACTATGGTGCGATAATTCTGGACCTTAGGATTAGGGCGCGGGTTGGGTAAGGGAATAGTTAGTAAAGCTATCCCCTTACCCTAACCCATGCCCTAACCCTAAGGTTTGTGACTATCGCACCATAGTGGAGGACATTGCTATGTCCTTCAATGCGCTGCAGTCATCATGGACCTTAGGGTTAGGGCATGGGTCATGGTAAGGGGCTATCCCCTTACTATGATGCATGCCCTAACCCCAAGGTCCATGAGTACTGCACTGAAGTTCAGTACAACACCCGTTTGTTGTACTGAACTTCGCGTAAATGCATTTTCGATTAAGTGCACTTTTGCTGCAGTGAGCATTCCATGCACTATTTTGAATTAGTGAAAATTCGATCTAGTGTATGGAACACATATATATATATATATATATATATATATATATATATATATATATATATAGTCTCCAGAAAACTGAAAGCATCCTCCCAGTCCAATACCATTTGCGGTCAGCTTTCAGTATCTCTTGGGAAAGAACAATCATGGATAAATCTGCACATCAAACAGAGGGTCAGGTTTATACAATAGTATTCCAGTAAAAATCTACAAATACAGTCTATGCTATAAACACCACTCCACAATACCATACAGACCAAACAGACCAAGACCTCCAGGCAATATATATCTAGATATATATATATATATATATATATATATATATATATATATATATATATATATATATATATACTGCTATCCCTGTAACATAAGCCTTCTCACTCATTATGGATATGCTTTATCCAAAAAGCTCTGCTAAGCATAATTCCTTTTTTCCATCTATGTTTTGACATTGTAAAATGCTTCAACTAAATGTTGTAACATATTCTTGCATCTGTAATAATTGTACAATTTCAAATTGGTCTGAATCAAACACACACATAGTCAAAGGGGTAAATCATGCAGCCAAGGTACTCATTAACAATTTATAATCATGATTCAAAACCAATGCCATCATGCATGGTGATGTAATTTTAGGTTTCCATTCCTCTGTTTGAATGACTGAAATCATAGCCTGTTTCCAAATCCACTTTGTTCTCAAAATCTTGTTCCTTAGAGAGGTTATTTCTTTCTGGCATTCTTCACCCAAGTGTATGTATAACCAACTGGATCTCGTGTGCATCTGAATAACCAGATGCAAAGAAGCCTCCTCCAGAGTTATCAGACTAAAATTGGTCTTGATCTATTCCTGAGTAAGGAACAGAAGTTGTAGCTGCATCAAAAAGTCCCAGGTTTCCTTTCTCCTTTCATCACTCAAAAGAGCTTCATGCAGAGCTGCATAATACCTAAACATTTCCAGGATTTGTGCTAACATTGTTATTGATGTACCCCCCACCCAATTTTTCAGCCTAAATACCATTCTTCCAACTTTTTCTTGGAAAGGGGGTAAGGTCAGAGATCTCAGAATCATGTTGTTCTGTCAAAAGCACTCATAACCAAAACAAATTCACCCAATAAAAACTGCCAAAATAACTTCTGGTGAACTTCTGAAGTAAGAATTTTTTGTCGGGGTGGCAGGTCCCTCTGCGCCCTTCATGTCAGGCAGACAACCCCAAAACAAACATATACCTACTCCGAGGTCACACAACAGTGAAGAAAAAAGAAAACTTCACTGTTGCCGAAAGCTGTTTTAACTGCATTGGGTCAGTCTGTCAGCATTCAGTAGAATTGCTGACTATAGACTCACATGCTCCTATGACCGCTGAGTCCCTGGGGTATTTTCAAAATATCTAAGTCACAAAGCTCTATAGTGAAATTATATTTTAACATACAGGATCTTTTGGATCTCAAGTTTAAACTCAACTGCCATTTTCCATACTTATTCTAAAGTTTCATGGAGTTTTAACAGTAATTCCTGCACATAGTTATGGCAAGTCTGTCAATACCCATCACTTGGCTCATTCTAGATGCAGTGTAGAACCAGTCTGGTCTGATAAATTACCTTACCCACCTCCTGCAATTCCTATGGGGTGTGTCTCCCAACCCAAGTGTTGACTGCAACAATGCCTTGACTAATGTCCAGAGCAATTACCTGAAGCCCTTATCCTTGAAAAATAGGTACTTGATCACCAATGCTTTTCCAGTGTGACATCCTGAGCTCTAAGATCTAACACTTGGTGTGCATGATCAGAGACACATTAGGAAAATATCTCCATCCCCACCACCAAGTCCACATCCAGTCTAGATACTGTAGCTTTATCTAGTCTTGGATTTGAATTATATTTAAGAAATAACATGCATCTCTGCTCTGCATTGTTCCCATTGCATGAAGCACATCTTCCAGTCCCTTTATCTTGCACTATTCCTGAAATAGCATCCTTTCCACATGACTCTCTGAAATCTCTGACCAATTTAGATATCATGTACCTCTGTGGCCAAGCTCTAATTCCCAACTAATAATGACAGCCCTTCATGAATTTCTCATACATTCTTGTATTAATCCATATCAGCTATGCTGTCAAAAGTTAAAATTCCAGATTCAGTTGTCATTTCCTGACTGAAAGTGAGGTACTCAGTGAATGAGTGTTTATCTAAAAAGTGTAAAATGTAAGCCAGCCATTAAAACATTTAATGTCAAAAGCAATATATTTGATACACAAAAAAGTTATAATGTCTGTATGGCATTATAGCTAGTACTGAAACAATATCGATCATATTATGCTATGCATCACTAATCCATCTGATCACCCAACAGTGTGTAAAATTATTTGTGGCTATGCTGCATTTTAGTCCCTATTAACTATGGTCTGCTTATCCAAATGCCACTATTATCAACTATTACACAAAAATAAATTAAACAGTCCAACTCTGAGATTAAACACCTATAGCCCAAAAGTGGATCTTTGTCAAATACCTCTATAAATATTTTTAAAGGTCTGTCACTAGCTATACACATCTGATGGCTTTATGGTTACCACCCCCCTCCATCACCAGCTTAAGTTCCAGTCATATAGAGTTTAGTAAAGAATAAGGCAGGTAGCCTCCTGTGAGACTCATCAGGGTGGTACAGGCCAAGCATCTGTAGGCCTAGCAAAGGTAGTAAACCACCTCTGATAGTTAAAAATTGCAATGAATATAACCAATAATCCCACCAATTATATAGGGCTGCCAACTACCACTATATGCTGGTGGCCTAGATAAATGCTCTGACAGGGTCTAATGAGTCAATACTGACCCCATGCAATGGATACTGGAAAATAGGTCAAGTTAAATTGAACTTCCTTCTCGAAATCCACAAAAATTTTCTCAACTTAAAAATATAAGAAACAATAACATCTCTCTCTCCAGGCTATCAGTGTCCCCATCTACAAATACAGATGGTATATGACACATGCAGAAGATATTGGCACTGTGTTAATCCTTAAACCTCCACTCTAGTTCTCTACACAGTCATGGACATCTAAAGCAAGTATCACAGGCACCATTTTAAGCAAGTTACTGTACGGTTATTGTTCTCCCACATTTACACACTCATGTACGATACTTCAGAATCGGCTAACACACATACATACAAATTACTCCACAAATGCTCCATTTGTCCTTCTCTAAGCCTGCATATACTTGTTATGCATCTTTCTTGGTGGCTTTACACACTTAGTTTACTAACCTGTTTATGGCAGATTACTGAGGGGCCACTCTACCACCAGCTACTGCCAATGTCACCTTTAGTGCTTCTGTACTGCAAGCAAGTGGTATCATCAACAGTATGAGGATCAGGAGTGCAGAGAAACACTAGCCACCAGGGATGCATTGAAATTCAGTGCCTTAACAGTACCATCAGCAGTACAGGGATAAGGAGTGGGGAAAAACATTAGACATCAAAGATCCATTGAAATTAAGTTCCTTAATGACACCAGTAACAGTACCAGGATCAGATGGTGGAGGAAAACAATTAGACGTCAGGGTAGTACCATAATGGCATTTAAATGTGAATTAGGGGGACACACACTTGCTATCTGAGCATATTAAATAGCTGCCATAATTGCACTTCAACTATTAAGGAGATGGGGAACCATGGGAGGTTAGAAAGGTCAAGGACGGGTACATAGACTGTGGTGTTTGTGTGTGTGTGTGTGTGTGTGTGTGTGTGTGTGTGTGTGTGTGTGTGTGTGTGTGTGTGTGTGTGTGTATGTGTGTGTGTGTGCGTGTGTGTGTTTGGTCATGTTTGTGCACTTGTCTCTGTATGTGGGAGAGTGACCAGGGAGGAATGTCACTGCCTACATGAGCAACAGGTTATTACTGTGATGTGCACATCAGGAATGATCTACACATTGCAATTGTAAATGCAATTCAGAAACATGCAAATTAGACGATAATGAGATCTTACCTCATCGGAGCTACCTTCTCTCTGAATTGCAGACTGGCACATTGTGGGAGCAGAGTCATTTTAGCACAAGCCATAAGGCTCATGCTAGGCATGTTAATGAATCTCCAGGAATAGTTAAAAGTGTCCCTGTTTTTCCCCTTCTACCTGATTCATTCTCTTTAGCCAGCCATTCCAATGCCCATGTCCATCATTAGTTGTACCTGCTCCTCCTCTTTTCCAATGGGCTTTTTTGAGTGAGCTCAGGGTGGCATGGATCCTAAGTGTGCCCTGGAGTGGTGGTGCCAACAACTGCTTTTGCTTCCTGGAAAAGATTTGTGACCTATTCTCACTTCCCCGCCCCTCCCCACCCTTATGTTCATTAGCACATCCAGTGGTGCTCCTCTCATTGGACAATACCTCCCCTTAGAGAGTGTTTCTGAATGCTCTCCACCCCTGGATAGGTACACCCATCTCTCCTTGCTAGTGCCTCAGACACCTGAGCCACTAATAAAACCTGGACTGCCTAAGCAGTAGTTAAGGCTTTATCCCTCTATACCACAGCACTGGCTCTAAAACTGTCCCTTTTTGATATTGTGCCCCTCCATGGCAATATTTTTGAGAAACCTGATCTTTACAGCAGTTCAGAGTGCTTAAGATCAGGTCTCTCACATGCAGCTAACAGTAGACAGTACCACACAGCAAAGAACAGCAGCAAAAAGTAAACAGCTTTCAAAAGATGTTATAACTTCACCGTGCCACACGTGCAAACAGAAAGTATGGCAAAAAGAAGTACCTAACAGCTTTTAAAACCTGTTATACCTTCTGCCAGAGAAACAGTTCATTCCTACCTGCTATACCTCTCAGCTGTACTTGACTTGGCAGAACATTCCTGATTTCACCTCATTTTTCTGCCCTGTCGCTCATCATTTTTTTATTTTTTTTATACTTTCTGGTAAATCATTTAGGATTACAGTCAATCCTTAATGCCATTCATTAGAGTTTCATACTTTGTATTGTTTTGGAAAAACATGTTGATATAAAACCTGTTGTTCTGTTAACCTTTATTTAAGTGAATTTGTACAATATTTAAAAACTGTTCCTAATTTAGATTTTTTTGTCCCCACTCCTTCCAAATTATTTTTGAATTTGTCCAAATTTCTTAAGCAAAGAAGTTGAGAAGTATGTTGCTGTCTGTTTGACAGCGCTTGCTAAGTGCTTTACCAGCTTTCACAGCTAGTAAAGCACTTTGCACCCGTATGCTGATATGCTTATACTTACTACCTCTGATCCACTTGCTAGATAGGGACCAAGGCTTTCATCATAGTCTAAGACTCAAATTATCCCTGTTTGAAAATATACTTTGAGTATTTTCCCCACATTGGTCAGTGCACCATAGACTAACAGAATGTATTACAGTAGACAAGGCAACACTGATCAGAAGAGCAATAATAGATTTTCTGCCCACAGTGTTAATACTGCAGGGCACATGTTATGCCCACCTGTAGCTGCGCAGTGGTATAGCACTGGGATCCAATTGTAGCACCATAACACATTCCAGGTAAAGGCATCTGGAGGCCATTAGTGGCTACCTAGATGGGTCAGCACAATGGACTCATACAACTGACATTAATATAACCCTTTTCACATCTACACACACACACACACACACACACACACACACACACACACACACACACACACACACACACACACACACACACACACACACACACACACACACACACACACACACACACACACACACACACACATACACATGCCACACAACCAGCCATGTTGAGCTCCTAGCATTGCTAATAGCACTACAAATGTCTTGTAAGGACTGGACTGGCAGACTATGTATCCGCAACTGTATTACCCTATTTGGTGGTATATGTCACCATGATGAGTGGCATATGAAGGCACGATTCACACTTCAGTTACACAAGTATGCATAAAATAAGTACACGTGTGCATGTACTCGCAGACACACACACACACACACACACACACACACACACACGCAGATAAGTCCTGTGTATGTGTGTGTGTGTGTGTGTGTGTGTGTGTGTGTGTGTGTGTGTGTGTGTGTGTGTGTGTGTGTGTGTGTGTGTGTGTGTGTGTGTGTGTGTGTGTGTGTGCGCACGCATGCATGCATGACTGTTCTACAGTCATATGCTGAACTATTGCATTATCAGATTTATTTACATGACATGTTTTTATGTTATTTTACTCTTTGCCTTCTTTACTTGCCACTTATTTTTGCCATGCAGTCGATACATAACATGGTAACTGTTCACATTTCATTTTGCGGTCATACCTCTCAACCTCTTGAAACACAAGAAATGTGGACAAAGCCTAAAATAATGGGGGGAAAGGACCTATAAATAGGGGCAGATTTTAAATATTGCTCTCTATAAACTTAGAAGTTGCTAGAATAACAGGATTTGTGTTACTATGCATTTTCTGAAAGATACAAAGTCTGGAGCTCAAATGTCTGTTTTTATATGGTAACTTCAGTTCTCTGTGATTTGCCAGAAAGCCACAAATATTATGAGGAATAGAACAAAAATATCAAGCAAAAAGCTGGATATTCTGTGAAATTCTGGACAGTTGAGAACTATGTGTTTTTTTTAATATGGGTACTAGATATTTCATTGTTAAGTAAGACTAAGATTTATTTAGAGAAGAAAATTGCTTTAGCCATTCAGAGACTTCAGAAAGTTTGTTGGATAATATTCAATATTAGTTAACTGTTCAAAATTATTTCTTGAATTGTGAAGCATTCTCTTTAGTTATGTGATACTCACCATAAGTTGACATTATTACCAAGCTCCATGGTGGATATGGTTATGACTACACAACAGGTGACTAAAGCTTGATTAATGCCTCAGCTGCCTATAGGAGCTGGCTGTTGAGAATGGGAGGAAGCAGCCATTGACAGATCAGCCATCCTCGGAAAAAGGAGGCAGATATGGCTCACGCATAAATGATACCTAGTGCAAGGACTAGATGTTGATTTAGTGGAGTTCTGAGCCAGCCAAGTCTGCACTGCCAAAATACTTTCACACAATTCAGCCAAAGAGTCATGCGGAGGCCTGCTTCTGTATGGAAGGTAGTGACTGCAGGTTAGCATGAGCAACAGTGGAAGGAGGACCATGTGCACTAGCAAGCCAGGGGGAAGGGAGGGCCATCTGGGGTTATCAGGCAGGATCAAAGTGGTTGCAGGGCCTTTGCCAAGTTTAACTGGTTTCTGCTCCACCAGAACAAATAGGCCAATTAAGTGAAGGTAGGTGAGCCATCAGGCATAATCCTGGGGGAAGGAAAAAAAAAACATAAATGATTTTACCACTTCTGATCCTAATGCTAGAAATCATTTTGCCAAGCGTGGATTTTGACAAGCCCATCTTACTTTGCCTTTATTCAGAGAATGCTGCTGTATTGTTAACAACTGTAAGAACAACTGCTGAATTTGCCCTTGTTGCTGCTGGTGTAATTACATTTATGATATTGAAAATATAGGTACTTTGAATAATGCCTGATTGCTGCAAAGATGAGGTTTCTGCCTGTGGTGATAGCGATTTTTATAAGTATTTCATAATCTCTGGAAAGTTGGCCAGGCCAAGAAGTGCTGAACATCTGAGTGACTGTTCTTCAACCTAGTGACTGATGTTGATGTTGATGTGACTGGCATAGTCACCCTTCCCAGGTGGAAGCTGGGGGGCTGCATAGCATACGGAGGTGTCCAAAATATGCCACAGCTTTAGTGTTCATTTCAAGATGTCAAATGGAGTGAGAACCTGGATGGAGGAGGCATAAATGTGCCACTAAGGGTCCTGCCCTCAGTGACACTGATCAGAATAGCTGGCACAGTATCATTCATGAAGGCATTGTTTTTTTTTTCATTAATCCTTTCCTAGAATTGTCAGATGTAGGTTTTAGCTTTCTAATATGTGAAAGTGCTTTTAAGTAATGCTGTGTATGGCATTATTGTTCTGCATTACTTAAAAACTCATGAAGCTTAAGGTAGTAATGATGGCTAGAGTAAAGTATATTTTTGTTTTAGAAAGAACAGCTGTATAATATTTCTGTACTAGTAATTAATGTTCTATTATTCCTATTTTTGAGATTAAATTTTATAAAGTCTAGGTTTCATTAACATGGGAGTCAGTGTTCATGTGATCTTGTGTGTGCTAGGTACCATGCACATCTATGTGTATGTATCTAGTATGTCTAATCAGTGAGAAAAGAAAAAATAAATAAATACACTTCAAATACTCCCGTATCTTCTTTATATAATCAGAAGTGACCATTTGTTGCAGTTTCCAGTATATACTTTTCCCTGTATAATCAGAAAGAGCCAGCTGCTGTTGGCTTGAAACTGTTTCTCCTTGTTTTCTTAAAGTGCATTAGTTAAGATAGAATAGCTTTTCACAAAGTTTGTAGAGAAATCATAATATTTTCTGCTATGAGGCCATGCAACTTTCAATCTATACTGTTTTATTAATTTTTGCAGCACTCAGCTACTCAAAATGAGACTGTGCTGCAGAATTAAATGCAGGCAGTAACCTTAATAGTATTAATACTGAGATACTCTTTAATGCTAATAAAAAATAATATAACAGGAAAAAGATGAAGTTGACAGATCTCATCCTACCACTAAAATATGCCCTAGTTGTTGTCACATGACTATAAATGAGACACAATAGAAAACAGGGCTCTGGATGGTAAAGGTCATAGTGTGTGTATAGAGAAAGGTTCTTGTTAAGTGCTCCCACCAGAGAACAGTTGTGTAATGGATTAAACAGGTCAATTTGATAGTCATCTAAACTTTACTATTAAAAAAGTACATGCCAAACTGGGGCCACTCTACCGTATCAAACCATTTCTTACCAACAACACAAGATCAGCCATTGCTCGCTCCCAACTTCTATCCACCCTACTCTATGCATCTCCCATTCTGACTAATCTCAACAAAACTGAACTAAGCAAAATGGAAGCTTGCTATAACAGAATTGCCCGTTTTGCTGCAAATTGCTCATATAGAACTCATCATTGTACTGCTTTGAGACAGCTCCACTGGCTTGAACTGCCCAACCTCCTAACCTACAATCAGCTCTGCCTCTGTCATTCTATCTATTACCTCCCCAATAAGTGTCCTGCCCTCAAAAACCTAGTACAACATCACTCAGCCAAAAGGCCTCTTAGATCATCAAGCAAACTACTACTAGAAGTCACCAACAGCTACAATAGCTTTGGAGATGCACTATATAGTAGTTCGGTGGCTAAAAAATGGAACTCTGTCCCTACTAGCATTCAAAACACATCATCCAAAGCCTCCTTTAAAGACCTCATCAGGCAACATCTCAAGCAAAGTTGGCAGTGCCATGATTGCTCCCCAGGCTAGTGAAAGCGGATAACATATGCATACTAAATCTAGAGCAATTTATAATAGTTTTTCAATCTTACTCTCAAACACTGGCTAATCTACAGTGTATGTACTGTACCTGTGTACTATGTATGTATTCTACCTGGATCTATCTTACTACGTCGACAAGTCAAAACGCCGACAACAAAATCACCGACACCACATAACCGACATTTCACAAACACGAAACCTCACATGCCCGACACACCATAATCCCGACAAGCAACAAACAAAACAAATCCCCGGTCCAAAAAGCACACACACAACACAAGCACACCAAAATCCTTACAAACCAACACTAAACCTCACATACACAACTACCTACAACCTTAACCCAAACCCTAACCCTAAGGTCCGCCACTATCGCACACTCACCTAACCCGCGCCCTAACCCTAACTCACTTAACCCGCCCTAACCCACAAACTATCACAGTCGCACACTTACCTAGCCCGCCCACTAACCCTAACTCACTTAACCCGCCCCTAACCCACAAACTATCACAGTCGCACACTTACCTAGCCCGCGCCCTAACCCTAACTCACTTAACCCGCCCCTAACCCACAAACTATCACAGTCGCACACTTACCTAGCCAGCGCTTCTAACCCTAACTCACTTAACCCGCCCCTAACCCACAAACTATCACAGTCGCACACTTACCTTACTCGCACCCTAACGTCCGTCACTACTGCATACATACACAGCCTTTTCCCATGTCGATGTTCTCAGCGTCGGGGTTTTGATCCGTCGGTCTTCTCCGTTTTCGATCTTCTGGCGTCGGTGTTCTCGCTGTCGGCGTTCTGACTTGTCGACGTAGTAAGATAGACCCATTCTACCTACATTCCAAAGTTCAGCTGTACACCACAAATCTATTACTTACCTTTATTTTTAAAATTAATATCTTTTTTGATTGTTCTCTCCACTGTAACTGTTTGTGCCGCATGTCACTGTAAAAACATGTAATTTGTGTGTATACTGATTATGTCTAAATAACTAAATGTGTCTGTAATTTTTCTTTGTGGAGCTTTTCTCCCCGGGCCTCTGCTGAAAAAGGGCCTTTTCGGCTCAGTCAGACACCCCCGGTTAACAAATGTAAAATAAAATAAAATAAAAATAAAAATATGAGCTGTTCCTCTGACACTTGATATATGTGAGCAGATGAATGGTGTGCTTCACATGTGGAAATGCACTATGAACTGAAGGCTGAAGTGACTGGATATATTTAAAACATTTCAGATGTCAACTTGGTAGCCATTTCAACTCTGGTAATTTTTCATGTTTCATAGATTTAAGATTCAAGTGGTACAAGGGACATGTCTTACACTTGCTCATTTCGTGGAATGTTTAATGAAACGGATTGATAACAACAGGAAGAGTACTGTAACAGAGAAGAAATATACATTTTGTTAAGAATTAAAACACTAACCCCAAAATAAATAAAATTAAAGGTAAAAAGAAAAAAAGGAGAGCTTGACTCTGAGGTATAACAAGTGATGCTCTTAACTATAACCCAGATGACATAAAATAGATTAGCAATACAGGTACTGGAGGAAGAGGAAATAGACAGGTGAGAGTGAGTGACTGACATCAGCTGCCCCATCTTCGTAGGACAGAGATTGTCTATATTGCTGCAATGTTGGAATTTGCCCATAATTGGGGGTTGGTGTAATGGCTAAGCTGTTTACCTTACAGACACAAGGTACAGAGTTTGATTATTCTCTTTGGGAAGTATGGCTAGACTTAAAATGACCCCCTGGGGTTGTTAGCCTAGTAATAACATGCAGACCTATAAAACGGCTATACAGCATGAAACATGCAGAATATGGGTCCAGTGAATGTGTTTGACTCTTCCAGCCCATGTATGCATGATGACCTTCAAGGACATTGTAGGAATGTTCACACCTGCAGGGGATGACACAACTAGCCACCATCTAGGCAAGTAAGTATGTCAATTGCCAGAAGAGATTTTAGGACTATACATTGAAAAACCTTCATGGCTGCCTAAATGATGGCCTTTCATGATAGGCTCTTGATCATGGGGGATCAAATAGGCTAATCAGTTCAGGGAATTATTTATGTTATCATATTATCCCAAAAAAGTGAGACTACCCTTGAACACCCTTTACTTTTGCATTTCTGAAGAATGAGGGAATGTCTGAGCAGAGCCACTGAGGTTCACAGTAGCCACTATCTAACTTAGATAGTACCATAGCCATGCCCTTAGCAGTTTGATAAATACTTCTGTTGAGGCTGTAATATGTCCTACATCTCATCTCTTATGTAAGGGCTTAGGCTTTACATAACTATTTGCCACATAGTAATGCTTTACATCCCCATTTTCAATATTTAGTTTAACCAAAGACTTCACAATGTAGACAAAAATGCTGCAAAGGCAAGGAGAATTGACCATATTGTGCTTCCAATGTGTTTTCCCTCAATAACCTGCAAAAATGTTGCTGATGACATATACATATCTTCCTCTGTTAACCATCCATTAAGCCTAATAAATTACAAAAAAAAAAAAAAATCATCTAAACTTAAAGGGGCACTGGCTCGTTCCTGAAGTAGTTGTTTTTCTTCGGTCCGAAGATGAAGCATTGTCAATCATTGAGTTAGTCCCCTCCCATTTTCTGACATCAGTCCTGACGTCGTAGCAATAACACCCTCTGCATTCACGTACCTTAAAAAGCTGTGCAAAGCTGTATTCCAGTCTAGGGTTACCACCTGTCCCACTTTGCGAGGGACAGTCCCTCTTTGGGCAGTTGTGTCCTGACAAAAAATTGTAAAAATGGCAAATGTCCTGAGATTTTAGGACAAAATTATTTCCTATATTTTATGTAATAGTTGCATAAAACAGTTATTCTGTATCTAAAATACCTAAATGTTATAAGAAACAGAATAAGCAACTAAAATGCTACAAGAATAAGCTTTTATTTAGGCAAAAAAGTTAAGTTCTAACCTTTGTACTTACCATGGGTATGTGTCGGCCTGTAAAATCTGATGTTTGTACCAAAAATGTCCCACTTTGGCCATTTGAAAAGGTGGCAACCCTATTCCAGTCCTGTTTTTGTTCCGCCTGGCACAAGACACTCATTGCTCACGTTCCTGTCTTCACACAGTGCTCACTACAGTTTCTTCAGTTTGATCGATGTAAAAGTTATTGAATGCACTTATTTTCTTTTCTCAGTATTTCCTAGGTTTTATCTGCTAGTACTCCGTTGCAACATCGCACCAAACATTACCTTACCCACCGGAAGGCTTTATAAGACTGGATACATCACCCGATACGTTAAAAGCAAGAAAAACGTTTATTTAAGCTCAAACAGCTAGTGTTTGAGCTTAAATAAATATTTTATTTGCTTTTAACATATCAGGTGATTTATCCACTCTTATCAACCTAGTGTTTGAGCTTAAATAAACGTTGTTCTTGCTTTTAACGCATCGGGTGAATCACCGATTCACAGGCATTACCAGAAGGCTTGATAAGACTGGATAAATCACCCGATATGTTAAAAGCAAGAAAAAAAGTTTATTTAAGCTCAAACACTAGTGTGTTGTGACAGTCTGCTATTTCTTTTGTAAAACGAAATTCATTTGGTTACATCAATTTCCCTACTTCATTGCAGTTATAGAAGTCAATAACATGGGGGTGTAAGCTTGCAGCCATTTCATAACTGTGTATTAGGCTGTGTTTGCAGAGGTCAAATTTATTATTTTAGCAACTAACTGTTTGTTACAAATGCTGAGTATTTTTTGATAAAAGTGTTACAGCTCTGACACTGAATAATTATTTGGGAAGTAGTCATTAGCTCCAGACACATTCTGGAAAGATTGTAATGGAAAATAATTATGTTGATGGTGGGGTGTTTGTTGAGTATAGGTAAGACTGGAAATAATTAATTTGGCAGTCATACTGCAGGATGCAGATTTGAATTTACAGTAAATGTCTCTTCCTTAGCAGTTTGTTATTTTTTGAATTTTCTAGCCACCTGCCGAGGCATACTCATTTTGTGGCATAGTATCCTGTTAAGTTACATATTTTCACAGCATTCTTTCTTTCTTCATATTATTAGCATGCTTCTCAACTGTTAGTGATTTTTACCAATGTGGCTTATGTTTCTGATTTTCATTTTAAGTGTTTTGCTGATTTTTTGGTGATTATTGTACTTTGGTTAGCTAATATGCGCTTTTACTGTGAGGTGTTTTGATTTATACACAAACATTTAGAGGATTGCTGCCAGTTAAAGGGTTTGTCTTTTTTATCCATTTTTTAATATTGGTAGTTACATTTAGCATATAACAGAATGTCTCCTCAGGAACATTACAGAAAGTGATGCAACTGTTACTGCTTTTTTGACATTTCAGTTTGCTCCTATTTTGAGCATGAGCAAGCAGAACTTGCAGCAATTTTATCAATGTCAACTACATTAAATAAGCAAGAGTTTTTATGTTGATTTACAATGAGAGCTGTTATACTATGATATAGGTGCCAAACATACTTCTCAACCTCAAGAAATTTGGATAGACCCTAAGTAATGAGGAGACAAAGGAATAAAAAAATCAGCAGATAAAATGTACTAAGGACCCCAAAATAGGGACATATTTTAAACAATGGTGTTATAAACTTAGAAAGTTACTAGAATAACAAGACTTGTGTTAGCATGCATTTTTCTGAAGGATATGAAGTCTGAAACTCAAATATATGTCATTATTTAGTGACTTCAGTCAACAATAATTTGCCAGAAAACCACACATTTTATGAGGAATGGACCAAAAATATGAGGCAAAAATATGGGCATTCTGTAAAAATCTAGACAGTTGAGAGTTATGGTTCCAAATCAACACAATAACACAACATGCTTCCCCTGGATTCTGCAAGCACTGCACGGTGTGCAGGGTTAGTGCAGGAGCTCCAGCAGGCAATATGTCTGCCGTGCGATCCAGGAATAACCTGTAGGGGCGTGCACAAACGCTCCTGCACTAGTCCTGCATGGACTCAGTCCCTGTATGCAAATTACCCCATTTGCAGGAGAAGTCCATGCAAATGAGGTGAATTTGCAATCCAGGAAGCTGGAAACTGGCTATGCAGGACTAGTGTAATCTGCAGAAATGTACTCCACCAGTAATGGAGTACATTTCTGCAAATTACAAAACGGAGCCATGACAGCTCCAAATAAAGGGTGGATATCATGTAGAAAGCATGCCAATGGCCAACTAGAAGGCCATTGGCATGGACAACACTTGCAAATAAAAAAAAGTCAACCTTTATTTTTTTTTTAGCTGATCTCGGCTGTTTAAGCATAGGGCAGTGGGGTTCAAATGAGATTGGGGGGGGGGGATAAGAAAAAAAACTAAAATAAGCATTCTAACCAAAATCACTATTGTGCCATTATACTCAATGGCAAGTAGAAGACAACATGGCCAGTGAATAGTGGTTGCTAAGAGGGGAGGCTCAGTGTGGGATGTGTAACTATGCATTAGCAGGCAATCCTATGCACATGAGGGGAATGATAATGAATCCCAGATTTCCCCTGCATACTAGTCAGCTCCCAACAGTGTAAGAGCAGGAATAGCTTGGTGCAAGCCTAGGAGTTAGCTGACATCATAGGGGTGTGTGTCCGGCATACTGTAAGTGGATTGGAGCTCTGTGGCTCAGGTTTGCTTCTAGCTTAGCACAGCTAAGCAAGGGGTGTGTCTGAGGCTGCCTAGCACTCTTTACATTGCCTACGCGGGTGTGCATGCTGCGCACTGGGTTTTAAAGTGAAAAAAAAAAAAAAGAAAACCAGGAAATAGAAGCTCAGTGCACATTTGAGCACTGTGTTTGTGCGGCAAGCACCTGGGCTTAAACAGGAAGGCAATGGGAAGGGAAAACAGCAGTAGAAAGGTAATCTAGGAGAACTAGCATAGCTGGCAGGTGAAATGTATCAGAATCAGCCAATTACACAGGCAGCAGACCAGCCCAGTCCAAAACACTAGTATAAACTAAGCAAACACCTTCCCCTCTGTTTTTTCTCATACTTTACACCACCAGTGTATACAAGCAGAGAAGTTTTAAGAAACAAAAGAACAAAATGATAGGGGCTGCAATAGCTATCATACAACAACATGTGGAAGAGGCTAAGGGTAGTGAGGATGTGAATGCTGTTGACCAACCCACAGTGAGGAGACGGAGAAGAGTGTACAGACCCAGGGTAACCTACCAGGGGCTACATGAGCTGGAGATAGTGGAGCACTATAGGGTAGAGAGGGACTTCTTGCAGCAAATTGTTGAGCTGTGCCGGCCATGCCTGACACACAGAACTAACAGAGGGGAACCCATCCCACTGGCTACCAAGGTATGTGTAGGCCTATGAATACTAGCTACAGGTACCTTCCAAAGGCCAACTGGGGATATGATGGGGATCTCACAGGCATCCAGGGTACTCCACCAGTTCCTGGATGCCATGTCAGCACATGCCGGTGAGCACGTATATTTCCCCAACACCCATGAGGCATTGGCCAGCAATATGCAACTCTTTCATCAAACAGCAGAAAACCCTGAAGTAGTGGGTGCTATAGACTGTATGCGCATATACATCAAAGCACAACCTGGTGAGTGGGATAGGGTCTACATCAACCGCACGGGCTTACCCTCCATCAACTGCCAGGTCATGTTTGACAATGAATGCGTGTGCTGGCTGCCCTGGAAGCTATCACGATTCCCAAATCTGGCATCTGATGCAGCTGTACCAGAGATTTACCAATGTGGACATCTCACGGGCACCTAGTGGGGGATGCTGGTTAAGCAGTGGAGCCGTGGCTAATGACACCCATCAGAAATGCACACACACCCGAACGAGAACTCCATAATGAGGCACACGCACAGACCAGAATTATAATAGAGCATGTGTTTGGGATGCTCAATTCACGGCTCTGGTGCCTGGGCACATCTGGTGGAGCCTTGCAGTACTCACCAGCTACATGTACCCAAATTGTCATTGTATGTGCCATGCTACACAATATGATCCTGAGGAAACAGCTGTGGCAGGAACAGCATGGGGCAGTGGAGCAGAGCCACACAGCCCCCCACCATTGCCAAGGCCTGCACAGGCACAGAGTGACTCGGAGGTGGAACAACCTGAGCCTGCCCCAGTAGGCAGAAGGAGGTGTGCCCAGTATGCCCTCGCCTTGGCAAAGATGCAGTGCATAGCACATACACTGACACAGGAGGGACCCAGGAAATGACACCTCTATCTGACTCACACACACAGTAAAAGGGATGCCAAACATGACACTACCTGTACTCAACCATGTGTAGGGAGTGCACTATATGCATCCGACATAGGCAGGCCTCCAGCACCATCCTCAATACTGGCACACCCACAAGGTAAGTCACTCAACCTACCAATTGCTGAATGGAGTAGAATGTGGTGTTACTGGTGTCTATGGTATGGATGTAAGCATGCAAGGGAATCGTGTGGCTGAATGGGATGCCACTAGATAGTAGACACCTATAGTGGCACCATGAGATTTGTAACAAATACTGGTGTCACCATAGTAGCCAGTACTATACAGGGTGACAAAACCCACTGCAGGAAATGTGCTGGGCCACATGTGTCCATATGACTCACACATGCCAGTCAGGCAGGTTCACATACCCAACAACAACCTCAGCCAGCAGGACAGGTGTAGACAAACATAAACAAAGGCTGTGCTATGACCTCTGAATGATGCCTGTGGTTAACCCCCCTCCGGCCTACACAGACAGACTACAGCAGGTTAGGCAGTGGGATGTTAGTTTTGAAGGATAGGAAGTCAGAAACTAATATGTAGGTCAATCAAAGCTAAGACCTGTAGTACACTGATATGCCTCAAGTCAGCATGATATGTTAGAATACAGAATGAAATGGAGTACTTGACATACTAGTACAGTCATAGCAAGTGTGTACAAGTGTCAGGTGTGCCCCCACCCATCCTATGTAGAAATGTAGAAACAGTCAGCTGTGCCCCCCCAATCCTGTGTAGAAATGTAATAACAGTCAGGTGTGCCCCCCCAATCCTGTGTAGACATGTAGTAACAGTCAGATGTGTCCTCCCCCATCCTGTGTAGAAATGTAGATGTTACTTGATGGGTTACTTCTAACCAGATTAGGCATTCAGTCCTGTAGAGTAGTGGGTTCTGAAAGGGGCATTGCTACAAATTTAGCCACTTTGTTAAAGCATTGCTCAACTTTTGCTTTTTTGTGCTGCCTGGAAGTTAGTAAGAATGGGTGCTCCACAAACTAGTAAGGGGGGGTGCTAAGTAGTGGTGTGTGTGGCTTTAGTTGTGTTGGTTCATAGGTGTTTCCTAGGCTAACGCCCACAAGGACCTTTTTAAACCTAGCCACGCATCCCAAATCTCAGACAAGTTCTGATACCCTTGATAAGTGTAAGCATGAGCCTGGGAGAAGAACCATTTACAGGTTACCTGTGTCCATAAGAAACATAGGTGCCAAACCAGGGCTGAATTTCTGGTTTCCCATCCAATTGTCCAAGTTGCACTGTAAGTGGGTTAGGGAGGAACTCTGCTTCACATGGATGGGGAGCCTGTTCCATACACGTGGTAGTCCCTGGGATACATACCTATCGCTCCAGCAGGTCCTATTTATATCACAGACAAGGTTTAAGTCTTTAGAACAGGTGATTCTGGTGCTGTTTGTTTTGTGGACATGCAGGAGTACAATGCCCTATTTGGGATGTACCTTACAACACACCTGCAACAACTGGAAAGACCACAGAAGTACCTCACCAAGAGGATCACTGGCCTCAAGCAGATATCCTATGCAGCTCGACTAAAGAAACTCCAGCTGTACTCGGTTGCATACCGTCTACTCAGAGGTGATCTCTGCCTGACATACAAGGCCATGTCCAACCCAGAATTGATGGACATGCTCCACCTAAAGAAAGTCATATCCCCTCGAGCCACATGTTCCAGTGATCTAAACCTCACCACAACAATAAATAGGACGTGCTGGAGGGATAGATTCCTGTCCTAGAGACTTCCCATGCTCTGGAACAAGATTCCAATCTACATTAGGCAGAGCTCCTCGCTAACCCTTTTCAAGAGAAACCTTGACGAGTGGATGGGAAACAGAAAGTTTACCCCAGGAATCACTTCAATGGATCTGCTGGACAGAGGCACAGAGAACTAATCTAAGGGGGCGGTGAAAGCCAACACATTCCTGCTAGGCTTATAAATGCCTTCAGGCAGATAGCCTAGTACCTACCTATTAATCTATGAGGAAGTTCTGGCGTACATTTGTGTTTCCCGTCCATATACCATGGTTGCACTTGAAAAGGAACAGGGATGAACTTTGTTTTATTTGGATGGCAAGTCTGTTTACAGCACTGGTATCCTCTGTGAAATATACTTTGTTCCTCCAGACTGTTCTATTAATGTTGCAGAAGAGGTTTAAATGCCTAGGCAAAGTATTTCTGATGACATTTGACTTGCTGATGTGCAGTAAATCCATTAGTGATAGGTCAGAGGATGCCGTCTATGCCAGACACAGGTCACGTATTTGAAGTCTGTAGGGTACTAACTAATAGTGACAGGAGTTTCAGACGATCCATGTAGGACCTGTTGTTTAGGCCTTGTATCCTTTTAGTACGGTGTGTTTGTGTGAGCTCCAGTTGTTGCATGTATCTGAACAGATACATACTAAAGAGGGCATTATGTGCAATGATTGGCCCAATCAAGGCAGAGCAAAGGGAGTCAATGGCATCACTAGATCTAGACATAATCCCTTTGTTTATAATCTGTGCAATATAGAAGGACTTTCTTACAACAGATACATGTTGGTCAAAAGTTAAGTCACTGTCCATGAACCATGAACAACTGGGTCAAGTCTTAGCGGCCTATTGTCAGTGTGTCATTTCCCAGGGTTAGGTGACTTTCCAAAAGATACAGTAATGCATTTTTTGGTGTTTAGTTTTAGACCATGATTTTGACATAAGTTATTTATTTGAGACCAGCCTCCTTGCAGGATGGCCAAGTCATTTGAGGATTCAGTGGCTGCTCCTAGCTTGCAATCACCTGCAATCCTAGTCGTCATCATCCACTTTTATCATTACTATTAGTAGTATTATCACTATTATTATTACTCAGTATTACTTATAATCATCCACAATCCTACCTCATTATTTGCTATTAGAAGTGACTTCAGATGGTGTATTACTGAGGATTTTAAATGCTGTTTTTCATGAGAGAGCTCTGGGGGAAACCTTAGTATTTGGGGGTAGTTGAGCATGAGTTTTGAGTTACAAAGCCATTTTTCAGTGTCTGTTACAGCTTCCTAAGTAATTTTTGGGAGGTGTGCCAAGTTATCCAACCTGATACACACATGAGTGTGAAGTCATCAGTGTATTGTATAAGGGAAGTCTGTTCTAAATCAGTGGGGGGTGCTGGTGTGTTAAAGAGAAGGAGAATAAAGATAGAGCCTTGTAGTACACTGGTGGTGACTGGAAGATATGGAGAGAGGGTAGAGCGCGATTTTACAGACTTATATCTATTGGACATATAGCTCTTGAACCATAGAAGGGTGCTCTGCGTTATACCTATAGTGGACATTTGAAGTAGAAGTTTGCTGTGACAAATTGTGTTAAAGGCTGTAGACAAATAAAGATGATACTAGTTTGTCATTATCTCTTTCTTTGCTAACAGTATCTATAAGGGTTAGAGGTGCAGTCTTAGTACTATGGTAGGTATAGGAGCCATGTTTTTTTCAGTATTTCAGAGATGGTGGGTTTAGCCTGATAGTTACTTTCTTCACCTCATAAACACAGAGCACGCATTCTGATTCTAACTTCAGGGCAATTAGCATACTATTCTCACATGAACCTAAGATCACTTTATGTCTAAGGTTAATGATGTCTGTTGAATTTCCTATTTTGTATAGATAGATAATGTGTGATTGTTTCCAATGAAAGGGAATATGGGATTCCTGAACTCACCTATTTATAAGGATTGAGACAAGATGGGCAATGATATTGGCTGTGATTTTAAGGTACTCACTTGGAAGGTCATTAGCTGAGGCTGAGCATGGTTTGAGTTTTGAGTTCTTTTATATAGAATGAGTTCACTGCTTTGAAGGTCAAAAGGGGACATAGTGATATATGGCTACTGGGCAGGTTGGGATTAGATGTGGGAATCCTTGTTTAGGAACACTATACTATCTATGAAATAAGAGATGACTTCTATAGCCGGTTTGAATTTGGAAGAGGGATTAGGGTTGAATTTTTGACCATGTCGCAAGAATTCTTTAACAGATGATTTCAGTCTTTTAAGTATGCTTTAGCTATTTTCAGAGTGTTGTCCTAGTATAGTTTTTTGCCATAATTTATTTGCTTTTTATTACAGATGTGGAAGATTTGAAAGTTTCAGATATTGTGATGTTTTGTATTTCTACCTTTCTGGACACTCTTTTTCTTTGTCCTGTATTAGCATTCTACTCTTCTTGGATAGCTAAATTGTTTGTTTGTTTTTTTACTCTCTTTTTTTCAGGAGTTGGAAGGCTATTTAGAAAGTTGCATTGAATTCATTTAAATCATCATGTAAGCGTAGTATTTTTTGGATATTCCAGTTAAAAAACAATAGGGTAGTAATTCATATGTCTGGGTTAAACTTTGCCTGCAAACCTTGATATTTTATGACTTTGTGTCTTGCTCTATGTAAGACACTGTAATGGCAATGTGTCAGTGGTACTTTGGTGTTTTTGTAATGAACTTCTATATCTGCTGTTCCCGCACCTACTTTTTTGGACTGTTGGTAATGGGTGATCCAATATGATGTACATTACATGTTTTTTGTACAACTGATCCAACACCTTTTGGGAACAGAATCACAGCTAAACTCTTATGTTAAAGGGGCATTACATCCTTTCTAAAATCACACTTCTGCTTCGGACCGAAGCAAAACACGCTACCACCCTCTTAGCTAATCACCTCCATGTTTGTGAAATCATTAATGACATTCTAACAATCCCACCCACCTTGTTAACATCCTCCTACTTTGTGAGATCACAGTGGGTCTCTGCCCATCTATCAGTTTATATCCTATTGCTATTGCAGTTTTGTTTTCCCTGTGTAAAATGCAAGACGTTACTTTAGTTCCTACATCATAGTAGAAGACTGGTCCAAGGCAGTGGTAAAAATACACACTGACAAGGCAAGAGCAGCTACAGCATACCTCATAATCTCTTAGCACAGACTAAGTTCCTTTATGTCAAGGCGGACTAAATTCTGTTACTTGACTGGCACAGCACAGCTTAGGGTTTCAGGTCAGAAGTTGTAAGAGGCCAGTTTATTTAAAAGGATTTGATGAGATATTGTGTCAAATGCTTTTGCCATGTTGAGAAAGGTAGCAGAGAGAAGTTGGCTGTTGTTTTTAAAGTGACTAATGGAATTGGTAAAACTTATAAGGGCTGTACTAGTACTGTGCTTGGGTCAAACACCATCTTGTGTATCAGATAAAAGGTAATTCTTTAGGAAGTAGTCTAATATTTGTTTGTAGATACACTTTTCTAGGATTTTAGCTACCGGTGAGAGAATGGCCAGTGGTCTATAGTTGGATTTGATTTTTGGGGGGCCTCCTTTATGAAGTGGAATGACCTGGGATATTTTCCAAAGGAGAGGTGTATATTGTTCAGAGATAGAATGGTAGATTAGAATAGATATAGGGTAAGCAATAGATGTGACAGCTAGTTTCAGCAAGTCTCCAGGTAGTTGGTCACAAGCAAGAGTACATGGTTTTACCTTAGATAGTAGGTTTTGTATGTGACTTGTTTGAATGGGTTCAAATTTGAAAAGGGCAGGCGGATGAGTAGTCGGAGTGGGTATGGAAAGAGGAGAATTAGTAGTTTTGTTTAGTATTGTTGAGGTAATAAAATGGGAATTGAATTGAGTGGAGATAGTCTGTAGTAGGACACAGCTTAGACACCTCCTCTAGTTAATTAAGACTATATCCCACCTTGCTTTCACTTCCATAATCACCTCTCCTTACTCCATCATACTTTATTCAACCAATATCCACTTACCAACCAATACACACCCATCTCATTCTTACCATACTCACTGACTTTCTACTACACCATGCTCATCCTTCATTGTGTAGCAGTATTCACTCTTAGCACACCCATCTCATTCTTACCATACTCACTGACTTTCTACTACACCATGCTCATCCTTCATTGTGTAGCAGTATTCACTCTTAGCACCTTGTCTTCACCTATTGGTTTGTCATAGGTTGCTCATATTTATAATTAGAATATTTTTAATTTGACCAAATAATTGCTCCACATAGGGCTGATAAACAATGGGCTATGAAAAACAATCTGTTGTATTACTGATTGCATATATTTTGGAGTCTGTCCCATAAGGCTCGTACTACCTCCCCATGCCTTTCTGCAGCCAGCCGATAGCTTGCCAGGTGTTATGCTGCCTTTAGCTTGTTTTAATGAGCCTCGAACAGTAGCATGGTGTTTGACTCCGTTGATTTTCTGCTATGAGCCATACAACTGCACAACCTTGCCTCTTCCTATTGTCTCTAAACTGTTGTAGTTCCCTTGTGTAAGCCACCTAATTACCCGTGATGGTGTTTATTAGCTGTTATTCTCATATGCCCCACTGATAATTTGAATTAATTTGTATCCACTCTGGTACTGGTGCTGTTTCCAGGGCCACTGTCTTGAATTGAGCCCTCTGTGAAAGCAGCATAGTGTAAAATGTCCAATTATTCTTCACCCCACCCTTTTTTCTGATTGCTGCCTGCCTGAACTAGACATATGATGTCCATTCTGAGTTGGGAGCACCTTGTTTGCCTTCTGTTTGTATATCCAGGAAGAACTCCAGCTCTGTAATGGCAAAGTAATGTCAACATGTTGTTACTCTTGGCCACCAGTTGCTGTGCTTGCTTCCTCCTAAGTACCTCTGCCCACCAAATTCTTAGGGACATGGCAACAGTTATCCTGAAAATAAATGCAGTGCTGAGTGTACGTCAACACACAAGTAACATTATCATCTCTAAAATTAGATGACTGAAAGCAAGAATACTCTTGTTACTTGATAGGTTCATGGGTGGTTACTAGGCTATTGACCCCAAGGTCTTTAGAAGCCTAGCCGGATTACCCTGGCATCGTGCCACCCATCCTTAGTTCTCAGTGCCTCTGCAAAGTAGAGCCACTGGAGTGGTCCCTGGGGTGAATTTTCTATTTCCCATCCACTCATCAAGATTTGTCTTGAAGAGGGCCAGTGAGGTGCTCTGTTTGACATGTATGGGAAGTCTATTCCATAGCATGGGTAGTCTCTGGGTTATGAACCTGTCACTCCAGCACTTCTGTTGATTGTGGTAATGGGGTTGAGGTCTCTGGACCATGTGGTATGGAGGGATTGGGATTTCTTCAAATGTAGCATTTCCAACAGGGCTGGGTCAGACATGGCTTGTAAGTCAAACAGAGATTGTTTCTAAATAGGCAATACGAAACAGAGAATAGTTGGAGTTTTTTGAGTTTGTCCATGTAGGACAAGTGTTTAAGGCTTAGGATCCTCTTTGTGAGGTTGTTTTGTGGCCTCTCCAGTTATTGCAGGTGTCTAGTGAGGTACATGCCAAATGGGGCGTTATACTCTATGATTGGCCTAATGAGTGAAGAGTAGAGGGAGACAATGACCTCTTTCTTCCTGGATGCAAAACCCTTAGTAATGAGATGTGCCACATAGAAGGACTTTTTGACCACAGTGGCAATGTGGTGGTCAAAAGAGAGGTTACTGTCAACCTGTGTGCCCAGATCACTTATAATGCCTTCTGTGTTCAGTGAACTACCATCAATGTGGTAATTCAATGGAACTGGGCTTTTTCTAAAGGGTATGAGGACACATTTTTTGGCATTAAGGTTAAGGCCATGGTTCTGACACCAGTCATTGATCTCAGTGAGGCCTGTCTGTAGAATGTCAACATCACTTAGGGAGTTAATAGCTCCTAACTTGGAATCATCTGTGAACTTTGTCAGCCTGAGTCCCTTTGTGTTGGACTGAACTTCAGAGAAGTAGATACCAAACAGGAGAGGACACAGGACCGAACCCTGTGGGACTCCATTGTAGTCCTTTTCAACTCAAGTTGTTTCCTCCTCTTCTTGAGATGCTAGAGCCCTAAGGAATTCCTAGAACTGTTGTGATTTCTCTTCAGTCATCATCTAGGCCTTCAGCCTGGTCTATGTTGACCCTGGAAGCCTTGTTTGACCACTGCTTGCAAATGATTGTGGCAACCAGTGTTTTTTACGGTGAGTTTACTGTTTCACTGGGGATGTGTTTACAGTCACTGATTGTACCCCATTGTCCTTTCCTTAGTAGAAGGAAGTCCTATACTATCAAGCCATTTGCCAGACAGAAGTCTAGAGTGGCCTCTCCATCAGTATTCTTACTGCCCCACTCATGTGGACCCAGGCAGTCCTCATATCCTATTCTGTCTATCCTGATATGTACATTCAGGTCAGCCATTATCAACACCAATTCCTGCTGTCCTGCTTTATAAAGCATGTCATTGTAAATAATGTGATGTAATGGGATCCTATCTCGCCTACATTCATAAGTGATGGGTTCGGGACTCGGCCATTATATAGTAGAACGAAGTCTCTAATTGGCTGGGCTACCCCTTATCCCAGAATGCACCACGCCTGCTTCCCCAGATCTCGTTTGCCGCTTTTCAAGCTAGACGTGGTCTAGACTTGGCTGGAGCTAAGTAGTTTTTTGGTTACTTTTTGGTCTTTTGACCTAGGGGTTTCTTCATAAATTTAACAAACAGCTGTTTTAACAGCTTTACGTGTGTGTGTGAACTTTTTTGGTGTGATTGGTATTTTTTTCTATTTACCGGGCAAGGCCCATTTAAGTTAGAGGGCCCTTGCCCTTATTTGTGTGTGCTGAAATTGTCTTATTGTACATTCTCTTTTTTATCGGGTTAAGCCCGTTTAAGTTAGAGGGCTTCTGTCCGTTTTTTGTGTGCTGTATCTCGGGCCAGTCCCGTTTGAGTAAAAGGGCTCGTGCCCTACTTAAGGTTGTTTTTTTCTTTGTGGTAAAACAGTGGTGTGACAGGATGTCGAAAGAGCAGAAGTCTGGGTTTAAAAAGTGCACTAAGTGTAACTACAAAATGTCCATTACCGATAGTCATGCTGTTTGTATATATTGTTTAGGACCGAAACATTTACAGGAAACATGTAGTGTTTGTCATGCTTTTTCCTCTAGGGTCCTTCAAGAGCGTAAAAATAAGTTAATACTTAAGGGCCTTATTAAACCTTCCTTTGAGGAAGCTTTGGCTTCTCCTTCCTCTCCAGCTTCTAAAAAGAAAAGGTTGTCGGCTCCGACCAGTCCGTCGGAACCGACTTCCAAGAAGCATAGGTCGACCTCTTCTTCCTCGGCCCCAATGGCTTCGGAGCCTCGGGTGGAAGGGTCTGCCTCGATACCTCTTTCCTCAGTTCCATTGGTGTCGGAGCCGCAGGTTGGGGGATCGAGAGGCGAATCATCTGCTTCGGCTCCTTTGGTCTCGGAGCCGTTGGAGGTGTGCAGCTCAGACTCTCCCCCCTCGGCCCCAAAGTCTCCTTCGGTGCCAATACTTATACATATGGTTCCGGATCCGGTGCCGATAGTGTTGGAGCCGTTTCAGAGCTGGTCCCCTGGTCTATCGGAGCCGAGAGAGAAGTCGTCTTGGCCCCCATCTATTTCCTCTAAATCCTCCAGGTTGTCTGACTCAGATTTGGACAGAGTTATCCAGAGGCTTTTCCAGTCCCCGGTTTTTGCAAAAATGGTCTCGGCTCCAGCCCACTCGGCTCTGGAGCCGGTCCCCACTTCGACACATCCGATTCCTCCTCCAACCTCCTTGGAACCGTTGGAGTCGGTGATGGTGGAGCGGAGCAGAGTTGTCCAGTCGGAACCGAGACTCCCTCGGAGCCTCTCGGTTCCGACCATCATTCCTACCCTGTCCTCGGCGTCAGGGTTTGGTACCGGGATTTCCTCGGTCGGGGCCAAGGGGAACACTTTGGAACTGGTAGCTTCGGTGCCTAGTCTCCCCCTTGGAGCGTCGGCCACAGGGATTCCCGGTACCGTCGTGGTCTCTCAGCCGGTGTCCTCCGTAGAGTCTGGAGGTCCTGCTTTTGAGGCCATGAGGAGTGCGCTGGCCATGTCCTTGCCGGCTCAGCAACTCTCTACCTCACTGTCCCTAGACTTGGGAACTGGTGCTTCTGGTGTGCGTCATTCCCATGACAGCGGGGCCCCAAGGCCTGAGGATACCCCCTTGGGGGGTTCCCTTCTCTCGGGAGGTCCTTCTGATTCCGCTTCAGATGAACCTCCAAGGAAAACATTGTGCAAGAGGAAGCACAATGACTCCCAGGATGAGTCTATCACATCAGATACTGACCTCGATGATGCAGAGGGGTCCCCAAAATCGTCCTCGGATGACGTCTCATTCTCAGATATCCTCGAGATCCTGAGACAGAGAGGCGATTGGCAGTCCAAACCCCCTTCCGCAGAGGAGTCAGTCTTCCTCAAGGCTTTTGGGGCCCACCCCTCCGCCTCCTGGGTGTCTCCACCCTTCGATGAATTGCTAGATTTAGTTTTTCAAAGGGTGTGGGAACACCCTGACTCTGTGGAACCGGTGCCCACCAGGCCTAACAAGTTCCTCTCAGCCCCTCCTCAAAAAGAATTTTTGACCAAAGGAGTTGCAGTAGATGCGATGGTGGTGGCATCTGCCACTCAGCAGGACGTGGCAGAGGCTTCAACGTCTATTCACCCTCCTAATAAGGATTCCAGGAGCATGGATAGGTACAGGAAGCGTACCCTTTCTTCAGCGGCCTTTACCCTGCGGTCGCTGAATTATCTTTGTCATTTTACCAGGCTCCAAAGGGACCTCCTCAAAGAGTTAGGTGAGTCTCTTACGGGTAATCTTCCTGAGGCGTTAGCCCAAACTGTTGGCGCCCAGATGACTACCCTATCTTCGATAGTCAACTCGTCCATGAGGCTCATCTCATATGTGGCCGAAGGGGTGAGTAGAGCAGCGGGAACAGGCGTGGCTCTTAGAAGACATGCCTGGTTATGCTTGTGTCCCTTTGCGGAGGCCTTTAAGTCTTCCTTCACCGATGCCCCCTTTGATGGGTCCTCCTTGTTTGGACCCAAGGTGAAGGACACACTGACTCGATGCGAGCAGGAGGGCAAGACCTTGACTGCCGTGGGGGCCCGTTTCTCCGCTCCCTCTAGACCTTACCCCAAGGCCCAGAGAGGAGGGAAAATGTGGTTCAAAAAATCTCAAAGGTCTTTCCCTACTTCACCGAGTGATCCCCCCTCTAGAGGCAGGGGGGGTGGATTCAGGAAGTCGCCGCCCCAGAAGCGGCAGAGGCCCCCGTAACTCTGGAGACCGCGATTCCTCTCATGGTCCATCCTACGCTCACCGTCCCTGAGACGTGGCCTGACTGCGCATCTCCGGAGCCAGTCGGGGGTCGCTTTGTGGAACACCCACAGGCTTGGGTATCTATCACCAAGGATCAGTGGGTGCTCCGAACCATAACCGGAGGCTATCTCATCCCTTTCATAAAGCCCCCTCTTCCTATCAGGAAGATCCCGAATGTGCCACCCAGTCAGAGGGATCAAGCAGCGGTCGAGGTCTCAAAGCTGCTAAGAAAAGGAGTCATCCAGCCTGTCCCTGCCGACCAGATCGGATCAGGAACTTACTCAAGACTATTTTTGGTGCCAAAAAAGACAGGGGACTTAAGGCCCATTTTGGACCTCAAATCATTGAATCGCTTTGTAAAAAAATCCAAATTCCGAATGGTCACCCTTCAGTCCATTCTCCCGTTATTGGAGAAGGATGTCTGGATGTGCTCCATAGATCTCAAGGACGCTTACTATCACATCCTGATAAGTCAAGAGTCCAGGAGTCACTTACGCTTACGCCTGGGAACCAGTCATTTCCAGTTCCGAGCACTGCCCTTTGGTCTCACCACAGCCTCCAGGGTGTTCACCAAGTGCCTGGCAGTAGTGACAGCTCACTTGTGAAGTCTAGGATTCCAAGTGTTTCCCTATCTAGATGACTGGCTCCTTACTGCCACCACCAAGCATCTATTAGTTCGGGCGCTTATGATCACAGTCAGTTTGGGTCATTCACTAGGAATCACGTTGAAGAAAATCTGTGCTGCAACCGTCTCAGCGTATTACCTTTATAGGCGCAGAGTTAGACACAAGAAGAATGCGGGCATTCTTGCCAGTAGAAAGGATTCAGGTCCTGCAGTCGCAGGTTCAAACCTTGTTACCCAGATCACGAGTTCAGGCCAGACTGATTCTGCAGTTATTGGGCACGATGGCCTCGACTATTCTTATAGTCCCCTTAGCCAGGCTGCACATGCGGGTGCTGCAATGGCTACTGTCGGTTCAATGGTCCTTTCAGGATCTCCTCTTCAACCATTTGGTCCAGATTACGGAAAGTTGCCGTCGGGACCTACGTTGGTGGCTGCTTCGGTCCAACCTGGACCAGGGGCGACCCTTTGCCCTTCAGCCTCCCGTCACCATGGTGACCACGGACGCCTCCCAGATAGGGTGGGGGGGGCATTATCTGGACAGGTCTGTCCAAGGTACGTGGCAGGCTCACGAAAAGCACTTACATATCAATATCCTGGAAATGAGAGCGGTGCTACTGGTGTTGCAAGCACTTCATCATGTTCTTCCCCGGGGTACTATTGCGATCCTATCTGACAACATGTCGGTAGTCTGGTACATAAACAAGCAAGGCGGAACCAGGTCCTACCCTCTTTGCCGAGAGGCCATGAGAGGGTGGCATTGGGCGCTTTCTACCCAGCGTTTCCTAGTGGCAACGCACATTCCGGGGAAATCCAATGTGATTGCAGACAGGCTGAGCAGGACTCTGGTCCCTCAATGACAGGGTGGCTGCAAACATTTTCGCCAAGTGGGGCCTCCCTTGTTGCGACTTGTTCGCCAGCCCTCACAATGCGAAATGCAGGGAGTTCTTCACTCTGTCTCCCTCTCAGGGGCAGATTCCCAGGGACACTCTAGCTCACAGTTGGCCCCCCGGTCTACTTTATGCCTTCCCTCTGGTTCCCCTTCTCCCGAAGGTGATACAGAAGGTGATTTATCTACGAAGCGACATGATTTTGACCGCTCCACACTGGCCTCGTCAGGTTTGGTTCCCCTTCCTTCTGAGGTATGCGGTGGAGGGCCCATGGTTTCTGGACCTGGTGCCCGACCTGTTAACTCATCAGTTGGGACAGTCTCATCCATCCCTCAGGTCCTTGAGGTTGGCCGCCTGGTTACTCCACTTCCAACCTTAGTCAGAGATAACTCTCTTTCTACAGACGTCATCCACATTTTGTCCTCTTTTCACAAACCTTCCACTATTAAACTGTATTCCAGCAAGTGGAAGAGGTTTGCTATTTGGGCCCAGCAATGAGGTATAGATCCCTTACCCCCAGTACCTCAGGTTTTAGAATTCCTGGCTTCTTTGTTTTATTTGGGCTCTTCAGTTTCCACAATTAAAGTCCAACTGGCGGCTATCTCTAATTTTCATGTCTCCTTTGAGCCTTCCTTAATGGCAAACAGGCTTTGCAAATCTTTCCTTAAAGGAGCGTGGCTCCTTCGGCCCCCAATAGCCCATCCTGTGCCCCCTTGGGATCTGAATATGGTTCTAGCTTCTTTAACTGCCTATCCCTTTGAACCAGCAGCTACTTGTGATATAAAATTTCTATCTTGGAAAACCGCCTTTTTGGTGGCAATAACCTCTGCCAAGCGGGTCTCATAGCTTCAGGCTCTCTGTTCTAACCCCCCTTATTTGATTTTTCACAAAGACAGAGTGTCTCTCAAGTTAAATCCCTCTTTCTTACCCAAGGTAGCATCCCCCTTATGCATTCAACAATCCTTGGAGCTCCCTGTGTTTTTTTCCAAATTCTCCAATAGCGCAGAATATATTTTCCATCAGTTGGATGTTCACAGACAACTGCGTTTTTATTTAAGTAGGACCAATCAGACACGAAAGTCAGATCAGCTGTTTGTGTCCTTTCCGGAAAATAGGTTGGGTCAACCGGTGGCTAAAACCACCATAGCCAAATGGATTAAAGATTGCATCTCCTTCATCTATTCACAGTCCGGCAAAGAGCTACCATTCCCAGTCAAGGCTCATTCTACCAGGGCAATGGCTACTTCTGTAGCATTTCACTCCAAATTATCGATAGATGATATCTGTGCGGCTGCTACATGGACTTCTCCGCACACCTTTATTTCTCATTACAAGATAGATGTGGCTTCTCGAGGTAGAGCTTCCTTTGGTTCCACAGTTCTCAGGGGTGTTTTCCAATGAGCCACCCGGGATTTAGGTGCTAGGGATGCTGTCCCATCAGTTATGAATGTAGGCGAGATAGAATCCCATTACATCTTTTAGTTATGTAGTTACCATAACTTCGGATGTATGGGATCCATCTCGCCTACATTCATACGCACTCCTCCTTCCCCTTCCCATTGGACTTAGAGGAAATGTTGCTACTTACTGAGTTTTTCTCTTGAAGGACTTTAGTTTGTTACAGTTGTTGGTATGTTTCTGTGCCTGGATGTAGGTATATAAAAGCGAACAAACAAGATCTGTGGAAGCAGACGTGGTGCATTCTGGGATAAGGGGTAGCCCAGCCAATTAGAGACTTCGTTCTACTATATAGTGGCCGAGTCGGAGCCGAGGGATCGGCTCCGAACCCATCAGTTATGAATGTAGGCGAGATGGATCCCATACATCCGAAGTTATGGTAAGTATATAACTAAAAGTTTCCTCTCATGCCAGCCTCTGTTTCTCAGCTGTCCTCTTGGGCAGCTGTTATTTGTGGTTCCCCTGATTTTCATTGAAATTATTTTTTCACATCTGTTCCAAGTGTGTTACAAGTCTATAAATAGGGCTCTTACAACTGCAAAATTCAGTTTCTTGTATTTTATTACTTTAACTAAAACACTGACTAATTATATAAAAAATAGTTACATCATTTTAAGTTTGTGGTAAGAGAAGCCTGAGTCAATTGGTTTTGCATGTTAATTATTCTATAATTGCTACAGTCATCCTTGGCTTTCTGTTAAATGTTTCTGATCTTGGACATACTGGATTAAACAATGGGTGCCAGCAGAGGTGTAAATGGTCATAACTACCATGATGAGGTGCTAAGTGCATTGGTTTCTGGCTTGCTATTGACTTTCATGTCATTGAATAAGCTGTTAAAAATGTCTTATGCATTTCAATGAATGTATTTATCTGAATGTGTTAACCAGTGTAATCTATTCATGCATTCATTACAAAGTAGAAAAATCACATATTGTCTAGGTGCATCATGTGGACAGACAAGTCTTGGCTTGATTTTTTGGTGGTGGGTATGCTGTTTTATGAAATATGTGTGTTGCGCTCTACAGAATTCTGCTTAGTTGTGGAACTCACAGTCATAAGGGAAGGTTGGACAAGAGGTTAGTGCAGCATTTCTTATTAAATTAATAGTTTTTTTACGAATTTTTACTATTTCTGGTTGGTTCATAGGTTCATACTAGGCTATCTGCCCGAGGGCATTTATAAGCCTAGCCCATCGTTTTGTGGCTTACGCCACCCCTTTAGTATGGGGAACTATACCCATTATTTTGCTGTGCCTCTGTCGAGCAGTGACACTGAGGTAATTCCTGGGGTATATCTGCGATCTCCCATCCATTGGTCAAGATTTCTCTTGAACAAGGCCAGCGAGGTGCTCTGCCTCACATGTACCGGGATTTTGTTCCACAGCATAGGGAGTCTTTGGGTGATGAATCTATCCCTCCAGCACGTCCTATTAATAGCCGTGTCGAGGTTTAAGTCTCCGCCCTTGTGGCTCTGATGGATCTAGATTTTTGAGGTGAAGCATATTCATCAAATCTGGGTTTGACATGGCCTTGTATGTTAGGCAAAGGTCACCTCTGAGCAAGCGGTGGCGACTGAATAGAGCTGGAGTTCTTTCAGTCGGGCAGCATAGGACAGATTTTGAGACCCTTTATCCTTTTGGTGAGGAACTTTTGTGTCCTCTCCAGCTGCTGCAAGTGTCGGGTCAGATACATTCCGAATGGGGCATTGTACTCAATCATTGGTCTGATGAGTGATGAGTAAAGGGAGACTATGACCTCCCTTGATCTAGATGAGAATCCCTTCATGATAAGGTGGGCAATGTAGAAGGACTTCCTAACTACTTTAGCTACATGGGTGTCGAATGACAGACTACTATCAACCTGGGTCCCCAGGTCCCTGATAACTTCTTCTGTGCTCAGTGGATTGCCACCTATTTGGTAGCTAGGGGTAACCTTGTTTTTCCGAAGGGTATGACTATGCATTTTGGCATTTAACTTTAGGCCGTGGCTCTGGCACCAGTTATCCATTTCTGTGAGACCCTTCTGAAGGATATCTGTGTCAGATGTGTTTTCTACTATGGCCCAGTTTGCAGTCATCTGCAAACTTTGTCAGCCATAACCCTCCTGTGTTTGCTTGTACTTTGGAAAATAGATGCCAAACAAGAGTGGGCCCAGGACTGAGCCCTGTGGGACACCACTTGTGACAGGCTTTGAGTCTGACATGGCGCCAGCAACTCTGACCCTGTGGGTTCTGTCACTCAGCCAGTTTGCAACCCATCTTGTGATGTATGGGTTAACATTTAAGCTGATGAGTTTTTCAATGATACCCGAGTGGGGTATTGTATCGAAGGCCTTAGCCAGATCGAGGTAGGCTGTATGGACTGCCTTTCCCTCATCAATGGCTTTGGTGACTGTTTCGAAAAAGTCAACCAAGTTTAAAAGGCATGATCTGCCTTTGACAAAGCCAAACTGGGTTGGATCCAAAGTCTGCAAATTCCCTGTCTTTATTTATGAGGTCCATTATGATCCTCTCCATGGCTTTGCAGATAAGGCTTGTCAAGCTAATGGGCCGGTAATTTCCAGGGTCTGTGGAGGCACCGCCTTTGTGAAGTGGGACCACAGTTGCAGTGCCACTCCTGGAGTGCGTATCCAGAGGTAAGACTTTGATTAAACAGCTGTCGTAGCTGTGGGTTTAATTCCTCATTGAGTTCGTGGAGCACACAGCCGGGGACACCATCGGGTCCCATGGATGCTGTGTTTTTTGCTTTGGAGAGAGCAGTTCTCACTTGGGCATTGGAGATGTTTGGGGGGCTGCACTCATTTGGTATAGATATCTCTCCTTTTGGGGGGGAGGGGGGGGAGAAGTTTGCACTGAACCTGTCAGCCAGTATGTTGGCAATGTCTGATGGTGACGGTGGGATTATAAATGACTGTCACTGTATGCTATAGGTGACTTGAATTTTGGAGTTAGTTTTGTAGATAATGGCAATATTCTGCTAAAAAAAGTCCAAAAACTGTAGCAAAGGAACAGAGCCTCCAAGTGGAAAAAAACAAGTAACAGGAACACACCAAATCCACTGGAAACACCACACAGAGATGCCGATAACTATAGCAAAACTTCTTTATTGAAGACAGGAACACACACAAGCGCTTTCACGTAGCTATACTACGCTTCTTCAGGTGTAATAAAGTGTAAAAATGAACAACCATTTATACAAAATTTTTTGGCGCTCAAACTTAACTAATTAAAACACTGATTGAATAATTATAGCACTCATCCTGTGTTGATTTAAAGAAACATCATTGATAAATTCAAATAGCACATATAAAAAATCAGTAAAATTGTTTAGAAATGTTTAAAATGCATAAATAACATACATAAATGGTCACAGTTAGCATAGAGCGTACTCATTATGCATTAAATAAACTATGCTACTACGATAGAAGAGCATACTCAACTGCAGAGCTAACAGTACACACCAGCTGACAAACCAAACTCACTATGAGCACAGTAAATGTCAGTGATCAAGATATTCACTTAAACCCACAAGCCAAAGTGTTCTGCGATCAAAAATATAAGGTACAGTGGTGTCACTAAAGGAGTTAAAAGATGTATAATAACTCATATTATAGTCGCTAAGCTGAGCTCATCCTGAGCTCCTAATCACAAGAGCATCAAGTTAGAAAACAAAACGAGCACATCAAAAGATACCTGAAATATGTACATAGTGTTATAAAAAGTGTCGCTAAACTCAACTAGTTAAGCTGTTCTTTAAAATCTGTATAAGCCATCTAGAAAAGCAATTAACTTGGGGAGAGGGCTGTTCCAAAAATTAATTGGACTTGTTTAGACCCTTGTACATTACAGGTAAGTGAACATTTCTATGCTTGGGAGATTCAGATTTTAAACTGTGTGTTATTCATGACATCTCATGTTTGGTTTCATTACTGGAGAAATTTAAGTGGGCAGTATGTGATGTACTTCTTGTTTCCATGTTGCATGGTTTATATAGTGTAAAGCTTTGTATTATAGGTTTAATTCTTTACATGTTGCTAGTTTTCCTGCACTATGAGTGCAGTAATTTCACTGTGTGTTTGTGTTAATGAAGGAGTGTTATCTCCATTGCTAACTGGCTATTTTTCAACTGATTGCTTGGTGGTATGGTTTTCGAGGAGGTTTACCATGTTCTTTTTGCTTTGCTGTGCTCTGCAGGGTTTTAGCTCTACTGAGATGATACATTCATTTTTGAAGGTTAGTGTGGCTTATTAGTTATGTATTTTTATACAATATTATTTGTCTTTTCCTTTTCTGGATAGTGACAATAAGTTCAGAGTTAGTTTAGATTGTGAAAACAATTGTCACTTTACCTCCTGATGCTGTATGTGAAAGTGATTATGACCATGTTTTATTGTTCAGATATTGGGTAGGTTTTCCTGCTGTTTCAAAGGAAACAATGGTTCACTTCACACAAGAACATGGTTGGCTCCAGTGAAACATTCTGATACATGCTTACAAGCCTAGTGAAGGATACTGCAGGTTAGTTGTACATTTTCATGTATGAGGTTATTTAAATAGTCTTTCATTATTTACGTCAAGTCCTGAATTTGGAGTATATGTTTTAGGAAGAAATAAGTATGAATGATGCATTCAGTGCATAGTTGTGCCATGTTTGGTGCATAACTAGTAGATTCATAGGTTTATACTAGACTAATGACCAACAGAGTAGTCCAAAATCATGTATAACTTTTAAATATTACCCTAACTCAAGTTAGTAGGCGAACAACCGGGTTTTGAACGTGGATTTCCAAGTATGAAACTGTAATGTTTGACATTACAGACTGTAATCTTCAGTGATTTACCAGAAAATCACACCATTTTATAAGGAGAAGGGGTAATCTAACAGTGTAGTACCTCGCAGGATGTGCAGTAGCAAACCCCGGCCCTAACACGCCCACGCCTTTTTTTTTAATAAAAGCTGTCATTCCGATGTGCGGTTTTTCTAAACAAGATATATGACAATAGATGCCACATTATTAAATTATTAACCATCTCATTCTCTGTGGAAGGTTATGGTTTTAAGATTATGAAGAACTTTATTTCACCTTCACAATGGATAGGGATGCTGAAAACCTCTTGCCGTGGAATAAGGGAGCACAGCTGTAACAAGTTATTGGCTCCATTACTTCTGTTTTCTTAGTTCATTCTATATTTACATGTTTCTGTACTGGCCTCATTGGAGAGTAAAGTCATTAACTATTCTTACATCTGCAAGAAATAGTGTTGCAGTCTCCCATTCTCAAAGGACTCACCAGCCGATAAATGAAAAAATACATTATAGTTCAATATAGTTTGAAAGTCAGTGTATAGCAGGCATTATGGAGTCATTTAGATCAGAAAATGTGCACCAAGATGACAACCTGACATCAGTTTTCAAGCGACAGCAACCGACGCAGAAATGCTAAGTCTCTGGTATTTGGGCTGGCCGAGGGCTACAAATGTGATGACTGCAACAATGAATACATTCAAACATCTACATTTATGGTAAGTGTACACAACTGTACTTTTGATTTTACTTGGGGCTCGCTTTGATTACTTGGGGCTCGCTTTGATTCTATCTGGTACAGCCAGGTATATTCATTTATTCAAGTGATTGTACAGGGCTTAAGTGTAAGCTTTGGTGCATTTACCACTTTTAACTTGGGGTGGGGCTTGGAATGCATTTATACTTTAACCTAGGAGGGTATAGTTAGCCTTAGTAAAGTTTTTTAGTCTGATTTCACACTTTGAGTTCTGGTATTTGTGCCAGTTCCAAGGTGACCAATTTCGTGGTCGCTTTTAACTAATGAGGGTCCAACGGTTGCAGCAGTGCACCTGTTTGACTTGTTGGTAGTACACAGATCTATAATGTTTGTTCCTCTTGTCAAGGCATGGACAGTTTGCTCCAGGGCATTTGAATTCAGAAAGTCAAGTAAGTTTTGTTCTAGCGAGTTTGGGTAGAGTAGAAACCAGTGTGTTTGGTAAACTTGGGGTTGTCTTCAGTTTGGTTAAATAGGCTTCATGGTGTTGTGACCCATGGAGGGGTAGTCTGTTCCATGGAGTTTGTCTTTACAAAATCTAAGAGTTTATGTGCCTGTACGTTTGGTGTCATATATGGTTCCCAGTTAATACTGAGGTAATTAAAGTCACCCATGAATATGGCCTTGGGTTGGATGGTGATTATTTTCAGTAAGCTTAAATGCACGTTATGTGTTTCCTGGGTCATAGAGTGGGGCCTATAATTTACAGGGAAATGATATGGGATTTGACTATGGTGATTTGAATGTGGAGAGGCTCAAGTGCATCATCCTGTTTGACCAGCCTTGACCAGCCTTGAAGTATATTTATTATGTAAATTGAGACTCCTCCATCTTTAGTCCCTGTCCGTGTAGTAACTGTTCTGTACTTGTGGTTTTAAACCATATCTCAGTGACCAGACAGACATCAGCATTCTTTAGGGTAAAGAGCGATTCTAAGCAATGATGTTTTTGTTTAGACTCATAGCATTGAGCTGTAAGACCTTTAGATTTTCTTGGTTTTGATTGGCTATCTCAAAAGTACTTTCAGTTTTGCATTGCCTAAAACAGGCACTATGGGGAAGACAATATTTTAGCTAATTTACCAATTAATATCTGACGCCCATGCTCTGCCCCGGCAATCAAGGAGCCTCAATCCTCACCACTAACACCAGCGAGTGGCATCCATATAGGGTAAGGATAACAAATAACCACACAGTAAAGTACAATTTCCCTTAAGAGCACAAAGAGATCAGTCAGTCTGGGGCTGGTTTCTCCCTTTCTCTCCAGATTCCCAATAAGACTCCCCACTAGCACAGCTATAGCATCCAGATCTCAACCTATGGGGCAAGCTAAGACCTCCAGCACCCGCTCTGTCCAACCAGTCCTTTGTGTCCCTGTCCAAGCAACGGACACACACTCACACACACACTTTGAGATTTGAACTGCATACAAACACACAGACCCTCCTGGGGAAGGCTGGCACAGGTTCTCCAGCTATGCCCCCTTCTGCCCAGGCTATACGGTAGTACCGGACTGCCACCACCCCCTAATCAGCTACTAAAAGGCCCTTATGAAAGGGTGTCCAGGTATTACTGTGGAATATTATTATTATCCAAATAGGTAGTGTAACTGAACAGTCAAGGCTGTTTGGGAGTGGCATTGGTACAGTATTCACAATAAATATGCAGCGTACTCTAGAGCTTAAATTATCTCTACACAAAACAGCCACAGTTGAAAGGTTTAAAAATATTTAACAGTAAATAATAAAAACATAAAACGATACATCTTAGTACACAGTGCTAGTCAAGAGTTCTCAGATCGAAATACAAAGAAATTTTAACTCATAAAGTTAAAATAACTTTAGAGAAATACAAGTTTTTGTCTTATTCAATAAGCCCCAAATACTTACATAGACTAAAAAAATAAAACAAAAAGATTGAATAAACAAAACCATATCAAAGAAATCTTTTCTCTAAGGAAAAAGAAGAATGTTTCTAGTATACCAGAAATACTGGATGAATTTAGAAATCACTTTCACAAGATTAACCATAACAACATTAACATGGAACCTAAAGATAAAATAAAGGAGTTTATAACCACAAACATGAATCAAAAGCTTAATAAACAACAGATTAAACTATTGGACAAGAGTATTTCATATACAGAAGTTATTACACAAATAAATAAGCTTAAATCAAACAAAGCACCGGGTAATGATGGTATTATACCAGAGATATATAAAATCCTTTCTAAAACTACATATTCATTAATACATAAGGTTTTATTCTGGCCCAAACTGAGTTAATAACCCCCATCTTGGCAATATACATTTATTTCACCAATTTTAAAACCTAATAAAGATCCAACTAGATGTTCTTCATATCGACCCATCTCATTACTTAATGTTGATTATAAAATATTTATGAGTATTTTTGCTGATAGATTGAAGACAATTATCCCGGCATTATAGACATAGATCAGACGGGCTTCATTGTAAATAGAAATACTTTTGTTAATATAAGAAGAACTTTAACATTAATTGATTTTGCAAATAGGAAAAGAAAGATTTAACACTTATTAGTCTTGATATAGGTTCAGCATTTGATTCAGTAAGTTGGGACTATCTGTTTACCTTACTGAAATGCACAAATTTCTCTGATGCATTTGTAAATTTAATTGAGCATTTATACAAAGGAAGCTGGCTTATATTAAGGTAGGAACATATGTTTCACAAAAATACCCATTCTTAAAGGTACAAAGCAAGGATGTCCACTTTCTCCACTATTATTCACTTTAGTAATGGAGCCTTGGGCTAATTTGATTAGAAACAGTACTGACATAGAGGGTTTTGAAATAGAAGAAAATACAACATCAAAAATTCAACTTTTGCAGATGATGTTCTAATTACATCAGCAGGATCTAATTCTTCTATGCAGTCTTTATTTGATAAAATGATGAATTTTAAAAGTATTTCTGGTTTAATATTCAATGAAGAAAAACTAAAATACTACCTATATATACACGAAAAATACTCTCATTAGTTATTTTACTAAATATGTACCCAACTCAGGTCAGATAACTTATTTAGGTATAATACTATCTAAAGATATTAAATCTATTATATATAATAACTATAATACCTGTTTTCTTAATATACAAAATCTTTTAATACCTGGAATAATATGTTTTTTACTATGGAGGAGAGACTTACAATTATTAAAATGATAATATTCCCCAAGATTTTATACTTAATACAATCAATAATACTTTCACCTACAAAAATAACTATCAAGAAACTGAATACACTAATGTTAAATTTCTTATGGCCACCTAATAGACCTAGGATTGCATTAAAGAAACATACTAATAGCTGGTCTCAAGGGGGTATTTCTTTTCCAGACTTTAATTTATATATTATCTCTTCTATTATAAAAGTTATTACTTTATTAATAGATCGGTCATATGTCAAAATGGAAAGATTATTGGGAGCTAATTAGTATGCACTTCATGAAAATCTCCTTAACACATAAAAATATGATTATAAATAACTCCATGTTGTGGTTGCTAAAGGAATTTTGTACTTCACCTATTACACCTAAACATATGGTCTGTTACCCATTAAATATTATTATTAGTTATCGTAACTTTATATTCATGCACCCTAAGTATAGGGAATGGAATTTTATTGTATTCCCTATAATTTATACTCAGGGTATGCTTATGTCATCTACTTCTGAAGGAGCTCATTTAGCTATAGATAATAATCTAAAGTACTGGTATCAGCTGATATCTGATAATAAAGTTAAAAATCTAGATTTCTTAAAACAAGAATTTGATCTAAGAGAAACTTGCTGGTTAGAGGTTCAGATCTTTAGACAACATCTCATTGATAGAATAGATCTAATGTCTATAACAGTTAAAGAATCTATTCCAAAACTGATTGATTACTTGATAATAAATTTACAGCATAAAGTTTCTGATAAAGGTAAACTTTCATATATACATAAAATTATCAGACAAGAAACTTTTTACAATGTAGATTCATACTGGAATTATTTCACCTCTATTAATGGGGACCCACCAACTCAACAAGATAAACAATATATATTGGAATCTGCTTATAGAACTACATCTTCCATTGTCTGTAGACTTTATACATGGAAATTTTTACATAGATCTTTTTATACACCTTTGATGATGAATAAAATAATAATAAAGATAATCTATGTAAGAGATGTAATGTAGAAATTAATGCTGACTGGGCTCATATGTTTTATGACTGTATGAAGTTGAAAGAATACTGGAAGTCAATTAATGAATTTTTGCAGGCTCTTTTTACAGATAATTTCATTATTTCTAAGTCTCTTATATTATTCAACACACGTACCTCAATGTGTTAAAAAGATTAAGCTTCCCTTGTTATGGTCTATCCTAGCAGTGGCTAGGAAAATAATAACTAGAAATTGGATTTCAGATACACCTCCTTCGTTCAATGAATTTAAAAATGTTATGAATATAATGTGTCATATGGAAATAAGCACAATTAGAATGAGAACAACTAGAAAAACATCACATTTTATTGTATGGGATAATTTACAAAATTTGTTTAAAAATTCTAATTTCAATAGCACAGTATTTTAGTTTAATTAATTGATCTGATTGTAGTGGATGTCTTTGTAAATACTTTAGTTGTTTTGTTGAATATTATAATAATACCTATTTTTAATTATTTGCATATAATG